>NC_137055.1:17112064-17132064 GCF_032717465.1 Coenobita brevimanus
ACTCTCTCCATTACCTTCACTATCTGATCTAAAAGTTTTATACCTCTATAATTTCCTCTTTCCAGGGCATCACCCTTCCCTTTATACACATTTACAATTACACTATTCAGCCAATCATCAGGGACAACACTCTCATAAATAATCCTATTTATCAGGTCAGTGACTAACCTCACCCCTATATCTCCTGAGGCCTTCAACATTTCGGCAGTCAACCCAGACACACCTGCTGCCTTCCCCAGCTTCATCCTCCCTATTGTCTCACTCACAGTAGCAGCATCAATCAAAGGCCAAGGGCCAAACACAGGATCTGCTGCCTCCAAACCTTCCTTGTCCCAGTCAAACTCCTCATTCAACAACCGGCTATAATGCTCTCTCCATGCATCTTTAATATCCTCACTGTTCGCCACTACCCTTCCTTCATCATTCTGCACACACTGCACACCTATAATATCCTGATTATCCCTCTTCATCTGATTTGCCACATTAAATATCATATTTTTCCTTTCCCCATGATTTAGGTTATCAAGTAAAAGTCTCTGAGACTCAGACCTCGCCCTGTATACCTCCCTTCTGGCCCTATAGACTAGTGGAATATCTGGAAAATGTGGCTGTATAAAAATCCTCAGGCATTTTAGAGTCAAAGTTGGCAAATAGGCTTTTCTAGGGTGTTTTTTTTGAGGAGTCCAACTAGACTTACTTAGTGTATTCTGTCTCTGTAATAATTAAACTGCTCAACTTAAGATTTTCTCTGAAGATAATAAATCAAGATAAACCCCCTATATTCATCATTAACTCCTACTACAAGAATCGAGGGTCACAATAACAGTATTCTTGGATATAAAGAAACTTTTGATATATTAAATCAACAAATCTCGATTATGAAACCGCAGCATTATGGTATAAGAAAGACATGTCTTAAATGGTTTCAGAGCTATTTATCCAATAGAACAGCATACTTCAGTAAATAATGTCAGGAGAAGTAGAAATCAGAACTGGAGTTCCCCAAGAATCAATATTAAGTCCTTTACTATTTTTTAATACATATAAATGATATTGTTAGGTCATCACACTTATTAAAATTTATTATCTTTGCTGATGATGTAAATATTATTATTCAGCATATGATATACTCTTATTATCGAGCACATTAAATCTTGTATTTCATTATGTTACAATTTGCCTAACAGCAAACAAGTTATATATAAATATTGAAAAAACAAAGAACATAGTATTTGCTGGCAATAAAAGTTTGGAAAGAAATGGTATAATAAAAATTTTGCGAGGAAATAATACAAAGTTCAAATTCAATTAAGTACTTAGGAGTCTTGATAGACTAAAATATTAGTTGGAAGTACCACATAGAATATGTACACAATAAAGTCTCTAGATTATCAGGCATACTACATAAAGTAAAACATTTATTAACCACTGACACACTCCTCACACTATACTACACATTATTTTATCGTCATTTACATTATTGCATTGTTGTTTGGGGTATGGCACACATGACTAATTTAAACCATTACAGTTGTTTCAGAAAAGGATAATAAGAGCAATAGGAAAGGTTAATTCTTATGAACACACTGAACAATTATTTAAAAACTACAAAATTCTTAAAATTAGTGATATTTATGTACTTGAATGTTTAAAATATTTCCGTGAACAATTGTATATAATTACTTCTGTTGAACTGCAGAGATCATATCAAATACAGACTATAAATACCAGAAATAGAAATCAAATTAGACCATCTTTTCCAGTTACTGAATCTCAAAAAAGATTTGTAACATATTATGGATGTTTAAAATGGAATGAACTGCCTGAACACTTAATAACAAAGCCACATTTAAAATAAATACAAAGAAATATATACTTAGCACATATTAATTACTCATTAGTCATTTGAATATTGTTTTTTTTTTTTTTTTAATGCGAGGAAGAAGGAACCAAAGGCCATGAGCCCGCAGTAACAGTTCCCTCCAAGAGAAAAACAAAATACAATAGAGAGCCAAATTCAAGATCCGATCATTTTGAGATGCCTGGACACACTGCGTTTGAAAGACTGGAGATCATAGGCAGGAGGAAATACAGACAGAGGGAGACAGTTCCAGAGATGACCTGTTGCATGAATGAAAGACTGGGAGTAACGGTTAACTCTTGCATTAGAGAGTTGGACAGAAAAGGGATGAGAGTTTGCTGCCAGACGGGTGCTACGCGCCCGTCATAGAGGTGGAGGAATGCAAGCAGACAGTTCAGAGGAGCAGTGACCATTAAAGTAGCGATAGAAAAGAGATAAAGATGCAACAGTGCGGCGAAGAGACAGAGGTTGAAGGGAGTCAGTAAGAGGAGGAGAGTTAAGAGACGAAAAGCCTTTGACTCCACCCTATTGAGAAGAGCTGTATGTGGGGAGCCTCCCCACACATGAGAGTTGTACTCCACACAGGGGCGGATAAAACCCCTGTATAGAGTCAACAATTGTGCAGGGGTAAAGAAAGAGCGGAGTCGGCTTTAGTTTATCCACTAGGCATTCATATGAGTATGTATGTGTATATACAAGGGTTTATGCATTTAACCCGCCCCGTCCCGAAGACGTGAATTCACGTCCTCACATGATGTGCACTCATATCCCGGAAATGTAAATTAACGTGGCAACATTGCAAGGTGCATAATTTTCACAATTTTCAAATTTTGCGCCTGATTTTTGTTTCGCCCGCCTATGCAAGCCTCACCTACTTGCCGCCATGCGGGCAAGCTCCTAGACCCAGCGTGACCCCACCTACCCCTTGTCCCTTCCACTTACCTCTCGGCAGTCACCAAGGTCAGACATGGCACATCGTGGTCTGTCAGACGAGGAGATACAAGTCGCCCTGGATGCCTTTAAAGGCGACAGTGGTTCCCCACTGGACAACGACACCCTTGACAAAGATTATGTGCAGCCTGATGAGGTTACCAACAGCAGTGATGAGGAGGTTCCATCCCCAAGACAAGTGAAATACATAACATACAGGAAGGCAAGGGACGGCCAGCCTGCACCACGTGCTGCTTTCCTGACACCTAGGCAACCACAACACAGAGAATCTGATGAGGACGAGGACGAGGACGATGACGATGAAGCAGGACCTGGCGTATCTTCATGGCTGGGGAAGGGGAAGATATCGCCACGGGGGAAAGAGGTAACATCACGACTGTTTCACAGGTATGTTCCTTCTATATGTTCTGTGGCAGGAAGTAGTGGTGTGGGGATGATTAGGGCAGTAGAAAGTGAAAGTGGTTGGGCGGGAGAGCGGAGACAGATGCGTGAAAGCCAGAGTGGTGTGGGGGAGGCAACACACGCAGGTGGTGTTCGTGTACAGCGTGGTGTGGGGATGGTTAGGAAAGCAGAAAGTGAAAGCAATTGTCTAACATATTAATGGGTAATATGTTATGTTAGAAGTAATATAAAAGGTGAAAAAATTGATTCTGAGTTGAGAAAATAATGACGGAACATGAGCTCACGTGGTAGTGCTATTGCTATGCTAATTCTTTTCGTAAAGTATGTACATGTATAAAAGCAATTGTATAACATGTAAAGGGGTATTATGTTATGTTAGAAGTAATTTAAAAGGTGAATAATTAGATTTTGAGTTGAAAATATAATGATGGAACATGAGCTCACGTGGTAGCGCTATTGCTATGCTAATTCTTTTCGTAAAGCATGTACATCTATAAAAGCAATTGTATAAAATGTAAAGGGGTAATATGTTATGTTAGAAGTAATATAAAAGGTGAAAAAATAGATTCTGAGTTGAGAAAATAATGACGGAACATGAGCTCACGTGGTAGCACTATTGCTATGCTAATTCTTTTCGTAAAGCATGTACAGTCACGCGTACTAATTTCTGCTCAGGGGTTACCCCTTCCTTCCCCTCTCTACCCTGGACAGAGGGAAGGGGGGAATCGCGAACAAATCTTCCCCGCCTTCTGCCCCCAACTCCCCCACCCTCCACCTCCAGCTGCCAGTTACTGATTAGATGCAAATTTTCTCATGTCCTGTAAACATGACTAAACTGTCGTCGCACACACTTTCAACGGCCAAGATTTGGACTATATTTTTAGAATAAATTATTACTCTATTGAACTGCATTCTCAAATTGAAAATATTCACCATCATTGTAATCCAGTATCGTCCGCTGCATAATTCTGGGTTCCAGTGCTTACCTTTTCACTTCCCCCAGCTGTCTCCCTCTCTCTGAATTTACTTTTCCCACTCACTCTTTCTTTTTAAATTTATATAACTTTCTCTTTGTTTCTCTCCCCCTCTCCCCATTCTCTCGTTCTTTGTCTTAAGTCTTCCCCCCCTCTCACCCTTCCCCTCCCCCCACCTTAGGCCTGATCATCAGTCAGTTATACCGTCACCGCTCCTTCGTATATCGTGTGCAGGCAACATTTATCACACACACTTAGGTCAGATGTATGGAAAGCTAATTTTTTTTTTTTTATATATAATTGTATTTCTCATTATGTGCCAAGTTCAAACAGAGAACACCAGACCAATATTCGTAATTTTTATTAGAGTGACCGTTCCACTTCACATAGCTGGGTAGCTGGGCTTATAAACTGCACACACACACACACACACACACACACACACACACACACACACACACACACACACACACACACACGCACACACGATTTAAATTTTGCACTGACAGTGTGGCGACTACAAATATAGTCATTGAAACAACTGGATCTGCTGGCTCCAAACCTTCCCTGTTCCAGTCAAACTCCTCATTCAATAACCAATTACTGGTTTCTGGTTACACTCATCTTAAATCTCGGGACCAACTGCCTAGCTCCGGGCTCTTACGCTTCTCATGGGACAATGTAGGATGGGATGATGGATGGATGGATATATTTTTTTTTTTTTTTTTTTTTGCTTGTCGTAGATTAGAAATATCGGTGAAGAAGATGGGCTTCGATTTATAATATTATAAGAATTTTCCTAGGGTAAATTTGGCGCTTGCAGTGAGGAAGAGTCAACTGGTGCTTCTACTTGTTATTATATAAAGTCAGGAGTACTTATGAGGAAGTGGAGATCCCCAACAGCATCAGCCGACTGTGAATGGGAGGTTGTACATCAAGTTGTCATCCCTCGTGTTTGTAGGCAGGATATCATTAGAGTGGCTCATGATTCCAGTTTGGCAGGACACCTTGGAGTGAGGAAGACTGTGGCACGCATTTTGAAACACTTCTACTGGCCAGGTATCTTCAGAGATGTTTCCTGGTATTGTAAGTCTTGTCACACCTGTCAAGTTGTGGGGAAGTGTAATCAGACCGAAAAGGTTGCACCTCTAGTTCCCATTCCTCCTTTTGAGGTGCCATTCACCCGTGTGTTGGTGGATATTGTGGGCCCTCTTCCTAAGACTTCTTCAGGATTTTCTTAGGAGGTACAGTCAGACCGGGGAAGTAATTTCATGTCAAATGTTTTCAAGCAGTCTCTGAAAGAGTTGGGCATCACCCAGATCATGTCTTCAGCTTACCATCCCCAGACCCAAGGAGCACTGGAGAGATATCGTCAAACACTGAAATCGATGCTGAAGAAATACTATTTGGAACATCAGAAAGACTGGGATAAAGGTCTTACATTCGTTGTATTTGCCGCAAGAGAATCTCCAAATGAATCACTGGGCTTCTTACCCTTTGAACTACTGTTTGGCCATGAAGTAAGAGGACCCCTTAAGTTACTCAAGGAATGCTGGGTGTCGGAGGAAGATGACGTCAACCTGCTGGAGTACGTGATGACGTTCAAAGAACGGCTGTCCACTGCTTTACAGCTGGCGAGAGAGAATTTAGGAGCTGCTCAGAAGATGAAGACTTGGTATGATAACAAGTCCAGGTTACGCCACTTTCAGCCAGGAGATCAGGTTTTGATTCTGCTACCGGTGCATGGGCAACCTCTTCAAGCCAAGTTTAGTGGTCCTTATTTCGTGGAGAAGAAACTCAGTGATGTGAACTATGTCATCGCCACACCAGATCGTAGAAAGAACAAGCAACTTTGTCACATCAACATGCTAAAGTTATATCACAGACGGGACGAAAATAACCCAGTCTGCACTGTAGCTGTTCCACCCAAGTCTGCAAATGAAGTTCTCCCATGCAGTATGAGCCTGAGTGATAGTTTGGGGAAGAATCCTGATATCATGAATGATCTCCAGACTAAGCTTTCTCATCTAGCTCCCGTGGAAAGGCAGGAGTTTTTGGCATTACTGCAGGAGTACCCACAAGTGTTCCGTGCCACTCCAGGAAGAACCACTGTGTTGATGCATGATGTCGATGTTGGAGACGCAAAGCCAATTAAACTGCCTCCTTACCGTGTGAACCCAGTGAAAGTTCCTCTCATCCAGAAGGAGCTTGGCTACCTGTTGGACCACAAGATGATTGACCTCTGTCAGAGCGAGTGGAGTTCTCCTGTCACTCTAGTCCCTAAGCCAGGTGGGTCACAGCGGCTTTGCATCGACTACAGATGTGTTAATCAGATAACCAAAACAGACACTTACCCTCTCCCTCGTGTGGAAGATTGCATAGACAAGATCAGAAAGGCTAGGTACATAAGTAAGTTTGATTTGTTAAAGGGATACTGGCAGGTACCTATGACGGAACGTGCTAGGGAGATCTCATGTTTTGTAACACTAGGAAAGACTTTTGCATGTTCTGTAATGCCTAATGGTATGAAGAATGCACCAGCCACTTTTCAGAAGCTCATGAATGTTGTAACAGAGGGTTTGGCAGGGTGTGTTGTTTATATTGATGATGTATTAATCTTCAGTGACAACTGGAAAGATCATCTATGCCATGTCAGTAAATTTCTTGAGTGTTTGGTTCAGGCTAATCTTGTTGCTAATTTATCAAAGTGTGAGTTTGGTCAAGCTGAAGTTCAGTACCTTGGGTACGTAACTGGTGATGGACATGTTGCACCACCAGCAGCTGGGGTTCAGGTTATGAGTGATCTTCCCAGACCTAAAAGTAGGAAAGAGCTACAAAGATTATTGGGAATGGTAGGTTATTACAGGAGATTTAACTTTTCAATTCTTGTATCACCACTTATAGACCTACTGAAAAAGAGAGTTAAATTTGTCTGAACCGATAACTGTGAATCCTCTTTCAACAAACTTAAAGCTGTCCTATTAAGTCAGCCAGTGCTCGCTACTCCAAATTTTGCTAAGCCTTTTAAGATGGCTGTTGACACAAGTGATACAGGAGCTGGGGCTGTTTTGCTGCCAGAGGATGATCAGGGTATTGAACATCCTGTATCTTATTACAGTAAGAAGTTCACTCCACCTCAAAAGAACTACTCAACTGTTGAGAAAGAGCTTTTGGCCTTGATTTTGGGTTTACAGCATTTTTCAATTTATTTGTGTTCTGGTTTTGACCCCATAGTCATTTATACCGATCATAACCCACTGAAATTCCTCAGTAAGTTTGAAGATGAAAATCAGAGATTGACAAGATGGAATCTACTTCTTCAGGAGTATTCATTAAACATACAACATGTCAAGGGAAAAGAAAATGTTATCGCAGATTGCTTATCTAGACTTTAGACAGATTGTTTTAGAGTAATAAGAAATTTCCTTTGTAAAGTTCTTTTTTTTTGGGGGGGAGGTGTTACATAGCCAATGATTTCATCATCCTTTGTATAATTCTGACGTACAGTATGCTGCATGTTTGATCACGATTCGCCTCGTGGCTTCCATAGTAACCAAGCTTCCGTGTTCTACCTCACTCCCCCCTTCTCTTCCCTTATAGTAGAGTAAGTCGTTCTTTCTGTTGTTCAGAGCAGGAGTGTCAACTCTTTGTCCTCTATGCCTTCATTTGCGCATCTTTCTTACAAGTTGTATCAAGCTCTGCCGGCCCCTATATAATGAGCTCAGTCTCTGCATTAATTGCCACTTAGATCTACTCCTCATTTTGTTCACATCTCTGTCCTCCCCTGTACAGTTGTTATTATTTTTGTGAGTGCTCAGGAAGTCTCCAACCATCTAGCTGCTGTGTAATTTGAGTATAAGTGTTATTACATTTTTTTCTTGTACTGTATAGCATAAGGTGTTAATTCGTAGGCCTGGTGAGGTTTTTGTGATTAATGTAAAGTTTTACTGTCATCCAGTAGTAATAATATTTTGTATCTGTAATAATATATCTTGCTTTAACTGAGCATTATCCGGTTTTCTCATTTTATCAGGGCTGACTTAGATAAATTTACTCTTGCTAATTTCGTATTAATAGAGGCTATTGCAGTTAACCATATATTTAACCTGTTTTTTGCCATTACATTATCCTTATGAGTCCTGAATGTTTAGTTGTTAATTTGAGCATTAAACTTTAACTTGTAATTTTACCTAACTTTTTTGTTTTGAACCTGGAACTTTGCAGGACAGTAGTGATTTTAGTTCTCACTTGAATTGTTCATTATCTCTCTCTGTTCCGTAACAATATATATATATATATATATATATATATATATGTGTTTGTGTGTGTGTGTGTGTGTGTGTGTGTGTGTATTATTAGGGCATTATCTTGTTTTTTACTCCTTCTTCCTTTGCTTCAAGAATTGACCTATGTTCTCCCATTAAACCCTTCTCCACGCCGATCTTTTCTTCCCATTGATCTACTGTACATTTCTACTTAGGCCATATCCCCCTAAGGACGTATTCCCCTGTGGACATTTTTTTCACCAATGGCCCTAATCCAGCCATAGATCTATTCCCCAATGACCCTGTTTTCTCAATCCACCCACTCACCTATCCGCCCATGTGACCAGACACCCATCTACCAACCTTGCTCATCTATCAACCAACTCTGCCCACCAGTTCATTAACCCTTCATGCCCACCCCACACTACCCGCTCATGTGCCCACCAGCCAGAGAGAGAGAGTGGGCGAAGGAGGGTAGAAGTCTTTACAGTACAAATGTAACATCAATCAGGTGATGTACTGAGGTGCTGTGATGAATAGTTGTGTGTCACAGACTTAGAAATGGGCACTGTTAGGATTCCAGTTACCTCAGACAGGAGTAGTGGTTCAAGATAGTCAAAAAAATTTCCTGAATATCACGCCCAATACAGAAAATGCTTTTCCCTGACAACTTGAATATACTGATGATTTGATACATTTGTTACTTATAACATGAATCCTATATCACGGCTATTTAGAAAATTCTTTACTGAACACCAACTTTACATTTTGTTACATCCCCGTCCCACACTGCCACAAGCTCCAACAGCAGCAATACAATACAGGAAGGATGTTACCCAGTGAGTTGTTTTTCCTATGGTCAGCTGTTTGGTGTACAGCACACAAGATCAGCACAGGCATGGTAAATAAACACTGCCTTCGTAAGTTCACTGTCTTTATATTCCCAACTAACCTGAGGCATCCTGACGACGTATGGATACGTTCCCACATTTTGTCACAGTGACTTTTGCAACTGCGAGGTCTGTCATTTGCACATTTGTCAAGTTTTGCAGGTGATTTTTGGTAGGCATATGTGGGAGACCTTCCTCTACCCCTTGTCAGGCAGGGATACTGCCTGGCCCCACCTAACCCCCACTACCCCCTGCATGCCATTTTCTCAGCAACTTGCCTGTTAGCAGTGACCTGGCTAGTAAAGACATGTTGCTCCACGGTCTCTCTAATGACGAAATTCAAGGCGAAAGTTATTCCCAAGGTGGAGGACAAAGGAAGAAACAAGCCAGAGGAAGAAACATGCAGAAGTAATGAGGCAGTAACATTGGAAAGTAGGTGAGGTATGTTGATGTGTTTGGTGAGTGAATCAACTCATATATCGCCTATATTATTGTCTGAAAACCAATATACTCTTGTACTACATATAAATTCGAATCAAATAAATAAATATCTAACCTTTTAGGACTGGTTTGAAATAGTTACTCCTCCCATAGAAAACATTTTCTCTGGAGTACGGCCCACAGAAGACGGTACCAGGTATTCAGAGAGACACCTATATAACTCTATTATAAGCTCAGCTGAGCACCTTTATGGGCTTTTTCCAATGTTTCTCATAAAAAGGACGTTTTAGCCAAAAAAAATATTCGAAAATCTGTCAGGATTGGGAGGGTCAGTGGTGAAAATCGGTTAGGACGCAGTGGGATAATTACACCTAATACTTGCCAACACATCACTTTTCACAAGTACTGGAGCTATACAATCTGCACTAATTGCAGTTACACTTAATACTTGCCAGCTTCACTGTTTTACAAGTACCGGAGCTATATAATCTTCACAGCACTGAACTGACACTGAACTACACTCAAACTGAACTGAAAACTGAAACTGCTCTAGTCCCTTCCCTCATCCTTATATAGCCTTGCATTACTCTCGAAGCTTCTAGTACATTCTCGGCAGGGCAACAGTTACCAGCACGGAGACATCCAAAATATCCAGAGTTTCTTTACAGTGCATCTCATTCTAAAATATTTAGCATACAAACTGAGATGAAAGTACATAATTTAACAATCACATAAATAAAACATTATAGAGAAAAAGAGCACAAAAATTAATGTACAACTTACAAAATAACTACACAAACAGCAGGCTAACTGGCAATTCTGATATGTAACCTAAATACAAAAATCATTGGGAATACTTCAGCATTATCCTACAAGCAAATCCCTTTCTCAACGCTACCCCCTCCCTAAGCCTTTTGTCGTCTCGATAAAACTACACTTGTGTACAAGCATAATCCTTAATTCAAACTAAACATTTATATGCAAAATAATCCTTCAAAGTATCAGGCCTTCTCCTATGCCACTTCCAACGATGTCTTTGCTCCTCCAAACAGACCACCCCTCCTGAAATGGCTTGGTCCTCTTCGTGATTCACTTCTTCCCTTACGAAACTGTCATCATCCTTTTGTACTTCAGCTCCATGGTCCTCCTCAATATCCTCGGCTGTTGGTGAGCACGATTCCTCAGAGACATCCCAACTGTACTGTCCTGGCCCATGATACTGCCACAGATGATTCACGTGTACCACCTTTTGGCGAGACTTCCTGTCTCCCAGAATCCGATAAGTTACGTCTGATAGGCGGTCCAACACAATGTAAGGCCCGTCCCTTGGTCTCCGCAGCTTCAGTGACTGTCCCCTCCTCCGCTGAGGATTATATAACCAAACTCTGTCATCATCCTTGATGCCCACCTCACATGCCTTGACATCATACTTGCACTTCATCATTTCGCCTGAAAACTTAAGGGCTCAACACACTTTATGATGTACCCTAGTGAGTGTATCCTGAAGACTTTTTGCATAGCTGGAGGTGTCTGTAGGCAGTTCTTCATCAGGTGGTTATCCAATTAACGAGTCAACAGGTAAACATAACTCGTGGCCAAGCACCAGTTTTGCAGGAGTGTAGCCGGCAGACTCATGGAATGCGGACCGATATGTCATCAGCAGTGCAGGTAATTTATGGTCCCATTCTGTTTGTCCCTCTATGCTGTACTTGGCAAGTCCCAGGGGCCATCTTGGTCTTCTTGAACCCCAGTAACTTACAGCACTCACGGAACACAGCAGACTTGAAGTTTCTACCTTGCTCTGATTGTTGCCCTTGTGGCATCTCAGAACAACAGAAAACTGATCTACCAATGCCTGAGCAACAGTATCAGTCTTTTGATGGGGGATGGCATAGGCTTCTGGCAACTTTGTGAAGTAGTCCATGGCAACACATATATACCAGTTTCCTCTTTCAGTGAGTGGCAGAGGTCCAGCAATGTCCACCGTGACTATTTCCATTGAAGCAGCCACTTGGTACAGCTAGTGAGGGACACAACCACATTTCATGGGTCCCATCTTGGCACAACATTCTTCGCAGGCCTGACACCACTCTTCAATATCCTGCAGCATGTCAGTCCAGTAGAACCTCTGTTGCAGCCAAATTAGAGTTTTCCCAGGTGCCCACTAGTGATATGATTATGGGACTTATCCAAAATCTTGGACCTCATTTTCTTCAGAACCATCAGTTGTCAATATCTGGTGAGGCCATTGGGTGTCTCACTGACACTCCAATAGTCCGTCATTCAAACGAAGAAACTCCCACTGACTCCAGTAGCTCTTAGTGGTAGGGCTTAACAGGGAAACCTCTTCGCAAGATGGTCACCCTGTACTCCACTGCAGCCACTCTAGCATTGGTTGTAAATCTATATCCTCCATCTGCAACCTCCTCACGTCTTCAGCTGACACTGGCCCTGTCACAACAGTACAGCGGCATTTCTTGCTGCACTGTTGCCATCTTTTCATCCATCTTCTTGCACACTGTCAATCACAGTCCTCTTGCATTTTATTGGTGGTTGGCTAGATGGGAAAAGCCGGCTTGTGGTTGCCTCTTGTCACCAGCCTTTAATAATTTACCCTCATCTTTTGTGTTTTCTGCATTCTTCTTTTTACAGTCCCTCTCATTTGGACAGTCATAGCTGAAGTATTCCAATTTATCACATGTCCAACACCCGTTTGTTGAAATTGTGGGTTTCCTTCCACTATACCATTCTTACACCTTGTTCCATTTGTAACAATCCACCCTCTTGTGTAGTGGTTTCTCACAGAACCAACAACCTCATCTGATCTTCTCCTGTTCCCTCTTCCAATTATAGCAGTCCACTTTCTGATGTCCTGGCTTCTCACAGTACCAGCAACTTCCTTCAAAATTTTCCACTTCACATACCTGCACCTCTCTTGGCTTAATCCCACACTACAACCTCCCTGAAAAGAGGACATACTGGACCTGACATAGGACTCAAATTATAGAGCCCTGGCTAGTGCTTCTTGCATGCTTCTGGGTTGTGTGTGCTTCATTTGCACTTTCAACTCTGCACTGTCAAGAGCATCGATGAACTGGTCCCTCAGAAGAATAGCCAACAGGTTAGGTGCTGCTCCATGGTACGCCGTTTATTCTATACTCTCCAGATCAGGAGCAAGCTGCTGTAGGGATTCGCCTTGAGCCTGTACACAGCTCTCGAATCTTGCTCTGTAAACCTCGGTCTGGTATATGGTCCCGTATCTGCACTCCAGTGCTTCTACTAAGGACTGATAACTGTTCCTTTCCTCCATTGTCCTGCCCAGAATTTCAATTGCGGCAGCTTGAGCGTAGTAGCAAGCTGCATTGCTCTCTGCCTATCATCCCAACCACTATGATCAGCAAGTAGCTCAAACTGCACATGGTGAGCTTTCCAAGATGCTCTACCATCAAATTCCTGAGGTTTCTTTTTAATTGGACCCCCATTATAGCCATGCACTTCACTGGTTTGGGGCCTAAAAGCTGGGGCATCATAATTAAGTCCAGGACTTAAAACTTCAGCATCCTGATTATTCAACACTGTAATGCTGCCTTTAAATGGTTGGGATCCATCAAGATTCACCAAACACTGTCCATTCTTTTCATATGCTCCCTGTACGCTAGCCTGAGACTCAGCAGTGCAATATTTCTCTACAGCCTCAATTTTCTCATTAATAATCTTCACATGGTTGCCTGCATGCTTCAACTGGTTATCTACATGCTGTCTGCACTCCATCACAATTCCCTCATTGACTGTCTTCAACTGGTCATCTCCATACTTTTTGCACTCCGTCACATGATTGCTTACCTCATACTTCTGCAGCTGTAGCTCGGTGTATACTTCCTTCTTCAATTGTTCCTGTTCTTCCTCCATTTACCCCATGAAAGTATCTAGCTGTCCTTGCACCCTCAGTTGTACTTCCCTCTGTTGCTCCTGTAATGCCTCTTGAAGCTGTTCATACCGTTCTTCCTGCTCTTCACTTTGTACCTGTATCTGTTCTTTGGTTTCTTCATTATATGCCAATAATTGTCCTTTAAGTTCTTTCTGTCCTTCATTCTGTGCCAGTAATTGTTCTTTGAGTACTTTATGTCTTTCATCCTGTGCCTGTGATTGTTCTTGTAGTTGCACACTTTGTGCTTGCAATAGTTTCATGATTTCAGCCAGCTATGCCTCCTCTTGCCTTGCTTGGCCTCGTGTCTGTATACCTTCTGCCTCCATGTCGAAGGTTAATCTCACTGCAGCACTTTATGATCCACACACCTGACACCACAGTTATGTCCCCATCCCACACTGCCACAGGCTGCAACAGCAGAAGTACAGTAGAGGATGGACGTTGCCCAGTGAGTTGTTCTTCCTATTGTCAACCTTTCGGTGTACAGCATAGAGGATCAGCACAAGTGTTGTACAAAACACTAGTTCCTTAAGTTCACTGTCATTATTTTCCCAAATAATTACAGTTAATGCTTGCCAGCTACAATGCATTGTTTTCACAAGTACCAGAACTTTACAATCTTCACTAACTGCAGTTATACTTAATGCTTTCCAACTTCACTGTTTTCACAAGTATCGAAGCTATACAATCTTCACTGCACTGAACTGACACTCAACTACACTTAAACTGAACTGAAAACTGACTGAAACTGCTCCAGTCCCTTCCCCATCCTTATATAGCCTTGGATTACTCTCGAAGAATCCAGGACACTCGACGAGGCAACAGTTACCAACATGGAGACATCCAAAATATCCAGAGATATCTAACACTGCATAATACTCTAAATTATTTAGCATACAAACTGAGATAAAAGTACATAATTTAACAGTCATATAAATAAAACGTTATAGAGAAAAAGAGCACAAAATTTAATGTACTGCTTACAAAATAACTATGCTCACAAGCAGCAGGCTAACTGGCAACTCTGACACGTAACGAACAACGTGAATCATTGGGAATACTCCAGAACTACCTAACTAGCGATCCCGCATGTCAACAAGTTAATCATATCCGAAACTTAGGGTTCCTCTCAACACTATATTGTATTTCCCAGTCACGTGATAACACAACCGGTGAAGCAGAGCAAAATTTCCACAAAAGCCTTATATAAAACAGTTTCATAGGTCTGAGCACATGATGTGGAGGGTAAGTAATGTTTATTCAATCTCTCACATAAACTTGTTCTTGCACTGATGTAAATGAATTCATAAAAAAATATAAATTATGCAACACTCGCACCCACTAGCTGTTCTAAGAGCCATATAATGTTTTACTTTTCTCTGTGACATTGACCTTCAAAAATTACTCTCAAATTTCATTTACTTCATTTATATCTAACCTTCAACCATTCCACCATCAGTTCAGATTACATCAAACTGCCCAAGTTGACTTTGCCCAGCTATCTTGACCTTTGGCCGTTCCCTGGGACCTTGACCTTACAGTGATTGTTCTCAAAATCCAATTTCTTTGTGTGTTTTATAATTTGAGCCCTTCCACAACGCTCAGTTGAATTTAGTTTTAAACTCTTAAATCTGACCTTCCCATGTGACCTTGACCTTTAACCTGTTGGGTGATCCTCATCTCATCCACCAAATTTCATTCACCTTAAGTGAAAACTGTTGTAGTTACTTAGTTCACACACAGATACGCAGGTCAAACTTAGACTTTCCATCTAACCTTGGGTGGTGACTAGTTGTTCTCAAAATTGAATGCCTTGATTTTTGCTTGATCCATAACATATCCAGCAAGTTTGGCTCAATTCGGATAAAAACTGGTTGCGTCCACCTGACCATCAACCTTGGCTTTTGACCTTTCTGTGTGACCTTGACTTCTGACTATTTATTATCAAAATTAAATCCTTATATTTGTGCCCCATCCTAAAGAATTGGTCAAACAAATGTATGAGCTGACTTTGTCCGCTGTCCTTGACCTTTAATCTATTCTTCCTACATCCTTCCCTTCCAACAAGTTTAATCAGTATCGATTCAAAACTTTATTTTAGCTTTTTTTTTGTTATCAGATATACACCCAGGTCAAAATTTGGACTTCCTTGTGAGCTTGAACTTTGATCGAACATACTCAAAAGTTAATCATTTTATTCTTGCCTTACTCTCAGCCCTTCCCTAATGTTTGGTTTAAAATAAATGAAACTGTCAGAGGTGATTAACATTTGACAAGTCCTAAGACCTTCTTCACCTTTGACCTACTGTGGTTAAAAAAAAAAAAAAAAAAAAAAAAAAAACAGATTTACTCATTAAATGACTCTCAGTCGTATCACCAAGTTTGGTTTAAACTGAATAAAATCTGAGTTATTCTGTTTGCACAAGTGTGCACTCCACTCAAAACATAAGCTCAGCTTCCACTCTGCGAATGCGGGAGTAACAAATAATTTCACTTTTTTGACCAAGATGTCTTTCACTACCAACTACAACTGCATGTCACATTTTTACATTTATTTTTAACTTCAAATTGAATCGTAAATCAATGCATAGCACCCCATCGCACCTTCCCCTGCCCCTGCCGCCTTCCCCTCGTCCTTCAGTCTGCTGTTCCCGCTCCCCCTCGTCCTTCAGCCTGCTGTTCCCGCTTTGCTCTGAATCGAGAGCTTGATTCTGACTTTTCCCTGACGGGCTCTCTGTTTGCCCGTTCCCCACCATGCTGTGGGGAGAATATCCAAACAACAACAACAACCAATAAGTATGCGGAAGCTGGAAACAAGGCTCTTATTTGTGTGTGTGAACCTTAAAACATCTATGTTTTCTTCTTTTTATCCTTATCTCATTCTAGTAGTTCAAACACTGTTTAGGAGCTGCCTAGCATGGACCAACTGGCCTACTGCAGTTATCTTTTCTTCTTACATCTGATATTCTTACGTATACACTCGAATTTCTGTGTCTTAAGTCCATAGGAGAAAAAAATATGTGTTCTGAAAGACTGTGTGCATTAATTATGAACATAAAATGCAAAGGAACTGGTGGGATTTATGATAAACGAATTTACGGCATAGGATCCTGACAACGTAATATTTAAGTATGCATTATTCAGCTATTCAGTTCAAAAGACAATATTTTGTTTATACTCTTGCCTGCTTGTCTGCAAGACTAACTTCTGAAAAACACTTTTCGCTTATTGGAGTTTTATTAAATGGACTGCCTGCGAGAACCTGCTGTTGGTTTTAATTTCACTCTTATTACCTCCCCCGGACGGAGTCCAGCGAGGTTTTGTTTTTGGTCGTTTCTTTGTTTCTTTCTTTGTTTCTTTGTTAGCAACATTACGGGAAAACGGCAGAATGAAATTAAATTAAAATTTTAGGACATGTGGGCACTGATCCCTAAAGGAAGTTATTACATTTTGGAGGTAATCAAGTGACCTTGAAATGTGAAAATCAAGGTCACGAATTTTCAGAGGGCAATAATTTGAAACTGGTTGAAGATAGAGATATTTACTATTATCAGCATACAGGAACTCTTACATACGTTTTCATTTGGCACCAAGACCTTTGACCTTGAGTGACCTTGAAAGGTCAGACTCTAGGTCACTGATATTCAGAGGGCTATAACTCAAAGTGGTTGCAGATAGATATTTACTGTTATCAACATACAGGAAGTCCCATACTAGCTTGAGATGGGCACCATGATCTTTTGACTTAAGTGACCTTGAAAGGTCAAACTCAAGGTCATGATGGTTCGTGGGGCTGCAACTCAAAACTGGTTGAAGATAAAGATGTTTGCTGCTATCAGCATATAGGAAGTTCCATATGGGTTTTATGACCTTTGACCTTAAATGACTTTGAAAGGTCAAATTCACAGTCACGGATATTCAGGGGACTATAACTCGAAACCGGCTGATGATAGATATTTACTAATATCAAGATATTGGAAGTCCCATATTGCCTTTCATATGGCCTTTGACCTTGAGTGACCTTGAAAGGTCAAACGCAAGATCACGGGTTTTCAGAGGGCTATAACTTGAAAATGGCTGAAAAATAAAATAACTTCTGTAAGGCGAGGTTTGTTGTGCCTGGCACCACTTATTAATTGTATCAGGAAAGTGTCCTTTTTGTACTTCTTATAATTTCAAACCTAGTAAAGTTTTGTCATCCATTTTTAATAGGAGTGGCTTCAATATTTTGAAATCTATCTATCTATTGCCAGACACTTTAATCCCGTAAGAGATTGCCACAGACATATCGCCCCATTCCCAGCCATTTCACTGTCCTGTTCCTAGCTCACCCCCCCTCCCTCTCTCATATACCTCTCCACTCCATCCCTCCATCTTATCCTTGGCCTCCCCCTCCCTCTCTCCCCCTCCACCTCACTCACATACACTCTCCTTGTAAGTCTCTCGCTCTCCATCCTCTCCACATGGCAAAATCACCTCAGTGAGTTTCTCCTAATGCTTCCTATCACATCCACACCACAACTCTCCCTCACTTTCTCATTTGTCAGTCTTTCTTTCCATGTGACTCCACATGCTCCTCTCAAATAACATATTTCCACTGCTGTCACTCTTGACCTGTGTCCCTCCAACAAGGTCCAAGCTTCACTTCCATACTTTAGAGTTGGTATCATAATACTGTCATGCAGTAACTTTATCACTTCCATGCTCACTTCCCTGTCTGTTATCACTTAAGAAACAGCAACCTTTCTTCCATGTTGTACTCCTTCAAGCACTTCACCCTCTAAACTTCCATCCTTACTCATCACGCTAGCCAAGTAATTAAATGCACTCACAATTTCCATTTCCTCCTTATCCAACCTCACTGTACATTCAGTGACTTCATTTCTCGCGATGACCATAACTTTACTCTTCCCAGCATTCACATTTAGATTCCGTTTTTTACACACTCTCCCAAACTTAATCACCAAGCCATGCAGCTCCATCTCGTCTTCACTTAACAACACAGTATCATCAGCAAAGAACAGTACTGGGAGTTTCCAAACACTCCCCTCTCTCATTAGAGCCGCTCCAACATCCACTGCCCCATTTTGTGTCACTTATAACCCCATCCATATACAGACTGAACAACCTTCGAGCCATGACACATCCCTGTTTCAGTCCAACCTTCAAATAGAAAAATTCACTCAGTCCACTGTCCACACACACTGCAGCCTTCCACTCTCATATATTCTCTTTACGGCATTCAGCAACTTCCTATTTACTTCATATATTCTTTAACTTTCCACAATCCTTGTTTATCCACCCTGTTATATGCTTTATCCGAATCCATGAAGGCCGCGTACAACTTCTTTCCCTTCTCTAGAAACTTGTCCACTAAAGACCTAGGAATGAATAGCTGATCTTCACAACCTCTTCCCGTCCTGAAACCTCCCTGTTGTTCTCCAACTAATTCCTTTGTTACTTCCCCTAACTTTGTCAATTTTGAAAACATTTGTGCACAGTAAGCATTTGGCAGTTTATCTATCGAACAAAGGGGTAGTCTTTTTTATGGAAAAATTCGATTATATGTCAAAGATGCAGGAAATAATTAGTAATTGCACCAAATTTTTAACACTGATATCAGATGATATATTTTCTATTTAACTAAAGATGAAAACAAGGCAATACAGTTCATCAGAGTGATATTCGTTTCCAGTCAAAATAGGGTGGATTAACACTGAAGACCGACTCGGGCACAAGTGTATGGTGGATATCAGCCACATGCAACGATTTAGAGTACTGTGTATCAACAACATGCTATTACTTATTTTGACCAGGACACAGGAATTAACCTCATTTTCAACTCAGTACAGCAAACTCCATTAATCAAAAAAATATCTAAGACCACTTAATGGAGACAAACCAACATTGTTGCATTTAGTACTAGGAATGCCAGATACATACAGTTTACTAGCAGACATAATTGCTGAGTCATATATTGCCTTCAGTGCAACCAATATTCATATCTGTAAAAGTATTGAAATTCACGGTGTTTCACTGAACAAAATCCTCAATTGGACCTCTCATATTAGATAAATGGCTAAAACTGCAGCAAAGAAACTTGGCTTATTGAAGAGAAAACGTAACTTCTTCACTGACAAGCAGTTATCTGTAATTTACAAGAGTCACATGCGCTTTTAGCTCAAATGTTGCTCACCCTTGTAGAGTGGATGCGGAAAGGTTGCAGTAAACCAACTGGGCAAAATTCAGAAGAAAAGCTGTAAGAATAATTACTAACTCAGCATGTAC
>NC_137055.1:17137064-17162064 GCF_032717465.1 Coenobita brevimanus
TTTTATTCGCTCCACTAAAAATAATTTCATCCGTACTAATTGTTCTCAACTCTCCAACTCGAATTCTTCCCGCTCCTTCTTGCACCTTGCCAAAAAGCTTTCTAACATCTTTATCTCATCCTTCCCTCCTCTTTTCTACAATAATGGCTCTGTAGCTATTTCTTGTACTGCTTAAGCAGTACTCAGACTTTCTCCTCCAATTCTATCTTAGACGATTCCAGTGCTGTCCTCCATCACTTCCCCCCTCTGACTTCCTCATGGCTGACATTAAAATTTCTTCGGCTGACGTATTGTCTGCCATCACTGGCCTAATTACTAACAAGGCATATTGGCCTGATAGAGTCCTTCCTGTTGTCCTCATGAACTGTGCCTCTGTGCTGTCACCATGCCTAATAAATTTTCTGCCTTTGTCTATCAACTTGTGCCTTTCTTTCTTGCTAGAAGATTGATCTCGTTCACCCATTCCCAAAGAAGGGTGACCATTCCCAACCTTCTAACATCTCCCAGTTGCTTTAACATCCTGTGTCTTAACAGAAACATTTTATAGCATCTTTCCTATCACAACCTTCTTTCTGGTCGTCAGTATAGGTTCCGTCTGGGACGCCCCAGTGGCCATCATCTCACCTACCTTTCAAATTCCTTGTCGTCCTACTTTCAGGACTTTGGGTTAAGCTTTGCCATTGCACTTGACGTCTCAAAGGCTTTCGATTGAGTCTGACATAAATCTTTAGTTTCCAAACTACCTTCTTACGGCTACTATCCTATCTATAGTTTTCTTTCTGGCCATTCTATAAACTGCTGTTGAAGACGGCCACTGTTCTTCTTCTAGATCTACGAGTATCAACAGTGGTGTTCATCAGGGCTCTGTCCCATCACCAACTCTCTTCCTTTTATTAATCAATGTCCTTCTAAGCTATACATCTAACCCAATCCACTCATACGCTGATGATTCCACCCTTCACCTTTCACTGGGGGGGGGGGGCAACATCCTTCTCAGCAGTTACTTCAACAGGGGATGAGACTATGGTACACCTGATGTCTGACTTGGTTCATATCTCAGATTGAGATAAAAATAATCTTGTTTTTTTATGCATCAATGAGTTCTTACACCTTTTTACCCGACAAAACCTTCAACAGGAGTACCCAATAATGTTTAATAATATCCTGCTCAATCCTGCATCATCCTTAAACATACTTGAGGTTTCATTCTCTCGGTACTTATCTTGGAAAGATCATATTACATCTCTTGTAAAATCTGCTTCCATGAGATTAGGTGTGCTGGACTCTGTACTCTCTTTACCCCTGCATGGTTGTTGACAGTACGCATGGGCTTTATTCGCCCATGTGTAGGATACAACTCTCATGTGTGCAGTCTCCCCAAATACAGCACTTCTCAATAAGGTGGAGTCAAAGGCTTTTTATCTCATTAACTCTCCTCCTCTTGCTGGCTCCCTTCAACCTGTCTTATCGCCACACAGATGCATCTTTATCTCTTTTCTATAGCTACTTCAATGGTCACTGCTTTTCTGACCTTTCTGCTTGCATCCCTCCACCTCTATGACGGGCACGTACCACCCGTCTTACAGAGAACTCTCATCCCTTTTCTATTCAGCTCTCTAATGCAAGAATTAACCGTTACTCCCAGTGCTTCATTTATGCAACAGGTCAACACTGAAACTCTCTCCCTCTGTCTGAATTTCCTACTTCCCATGATCTCCAGTCTTTTAAATGCAGTATGTCCAGGCATCTCGAAATGAACGGATCTTGAATTTCACTCTCCATTGTATTGTTTTTTTTTTTTTTTCTTGGAAGGAACAGTTAGCGGGCTTCTGGTCTTTGCTTCCTACTTCCTTGAAAAACCTTCTTACCCTGGAGGTAGGGGTGGTTTTCAAGAAAACTCCTCCAGTATCCCTGCTTGTCGTAAAAGGCGACTAAAAGGGTTGGCGGAGGGTTAGTGCCCCTCCCCGGAAAACAACTAACTAAAAAAACAAACAATAAGCCTCGGACAAGGACTGACCAAACGATGACGACCAAGGACCGGACAAAGGACATGGTTATCGGAACGTGGAATGTAAGGGGAGCGAATGATGACGTGAAAGAGAGAGATTGTCCAGGTGCTTCAGGGTGCGAAAGTGGATGTATGTGGAATAACTGAAACAAAATGGAGAGGAGAAAGTGTGAGAGAATGGGAGTATGGATGGGGTATATGTGCAGGAGTAGGTGAGAATGAGAGGGCAAAGGAAGGAGTATGTATAGTTGTGAGTAAAAGATGGAAGAAGAGCATAAGACAGTATGGATCAGTTGGGTCAAGGATTGTGTGGGTAAAGTTGAAAGTTGGAATACAAATGTGGGCGATTGTGTGTGTGTATGCACCAAAGCAAGATCGTGCTAGAAGAGTGAGAGAAGAGTTCTGGACAAATGTAGAAGTGTGCATGGAAAAGTTTGGAAGGAATGAGAGAGTGTTTTTGACTGGTGATATGAATGGTAAAGTTGGGAATGTGAAGGTGGATGGAATAGTTGGTGAGAGGGGTGTGCCTGCTGAGATAGATGAGAATGGGAGTGCATTAGTGGACATTTGTGCTGGGAGGAGGTTGGTGATAGTCAATACCCTCTTCAGGCATAAAATGACCCACAGGTATACATGGCGAGTGATGAGAAGGGTGGGTGGTGAACTGAATGAAAGGAAGGCAATGATTGATTATGTGTGCGTGGATGAAACGATGCGAAGATGTGTAATGGATGCAAGAGCTTATAGAAGCTGGGGGAGTGGACTTTCTGACCACTACTGGTGGTGGCCAGAATTAGGATTCAAGTAAGATGGAGGAATAGAAGAAGGGAAAGGCGAGAGGAAGGAGTAGTTGCAAGGAGAGTGGAAAGGTTACAAGAGGATGAGAAAAAGGTAGATTATAAGAGAGAAGTGGAGGAACGATTGGGTAAATATGAATTGGAGCAGATGGGAGACGTGGAAGGTGTGTGTAGGATATTTACAGAAGAAATATGTGCAGCATGTATTGTGGTGTGTGGAAGGAAGAGAAGACGGACGGGGGTGCAAGGAACAGCGTGGTGGACTGAAGAGGTGAGACAGGCTGTGGCACAAAAGAAGAAAGCATACAATGAATGGACGAGAAATAGGGGCGTGGAAGAAGTTCAGAGGCGGAAGAAAGAGTTATATGTAGAAGGAAAGAGAGAGGTGAAAAGATTAGTAAGAGAGAGTAAGAAGAGAGTGGATGAGGAATTTGGAAGGAATTTGAGTGTAAAGTGGAGGGTGTAAGAAAATGTTCTGGAAAGAGGTGAAAAGAGTAAGACAGGGTGGAAGTGAAGTTAGCAAGGGAGTGAAAGATAAAAATGGTAAATTACTAGTGGAGAAGGGAGGAAAAGTGAGCAGATGGAGAGAACACTTTAAGGAATTGTTGAACATAGAGGATGGAAGTAATGCGAGTATAAGTGGCTGGGGAATGGCTGGGAGAAGGAGGGAGGTGAGAAGACAGGAAGAAATCAGTAGGACAGAAGTTGTGGAAGCAATGAAGGAGAGTAAAAAGAAAGTGGATGAGGAGTTTGGGAGGAATCTGAGTGTGAAATGGAGGGAGAGTAAGAAATTGTTTTGGAAGGAGGTAAAGAAAGTAAGGCAGTGTGAAAGGGGAAATAGTAGTGGAGTGAAAGATAGGAATAATAGATTGTTGGTGGAGAAGAGAGAGAAAATGAGGAGATGGAAGGAGCACTTTGAGGATTTGTTGAATGTGAAGAGTGAGAGCAGTGCGAGTATAAGTGGTTGGGGAATGGCTGGGAGAAGAAGAGATGAGAGGAGGGAGGAAGAGATCAGTAGGGCAGAGGTAGTGGAAGCGATGAAGAATATTAAGTTGGGAAAGGCCCCAGGAATTGATGGAGTGTGTGGTGAAATGCTTAGGTATTGGGGTGAGATTGTTGTGGAGTGGCTATGGAAGTTGTGTAAATTGGCTTGGGAAGAGGGAAGGGTTCCAGAGGACTGGAAATCAGGTACAATTGTTCCTTTATACAAAGGAAAAGGAGAGAGAGAAGTATATGGTAACCATAGGGGTATTTGCCTACTTAGTGTAACTGGCAAAATATATGGTAGAATACTCATTGATAGGGTTAGGCATATGACAGAGGAGCTAGATGGAGAAGAACAAGGGGGATTTAGGAAGGGAAAAGGGTGTGTAGATCAGATATTTGTTCTAAGATGTTTAGTGGAGAAGTATCTAGAGAAGGGAAGGAAAGTGTATGCTGCCTTCATGGACTTGGAGAAAGCTTATGACAGAATAGATAGGCAATGTCTCCATGGCTGTTTAATATATACATGGATGGGGTTGTAAAGGAGGTGCAGGGTAGGGCAGTGGATGTGGGGGTGGCTCTAATGAATGAGGGTGAGATTTGGAAGCTTCCGGTGTTGCTGTTTGCTGATGATACAGTACTTTTAAGTGAAGATGAATGGGAGTTGCAAGGTTTGGTGAATGAATTTGGGACAGTGTGTAGGAGGAGGAATCTGAAAGTTAATGTAAACAAAAGTAAACTTATGGTGTTTGAGAGGAATGAAGTCACAGAGTGTGCAGTGAGGTTGGATGGTGAGGATATGGAGAATGTGAGTGCATTCAAGTACTTGGGTAGTGTGATGAGTAAGGATGGAACTTTGGGGGATGAAGTGCGTGATAGGGTACAACAGGGAAGGAAGGTCGTTGGTACACTGAAAGCAGTGATGAGAAATAGGGAGGTGAGTATGGAAGTTAAGAAGTCACTGCATGAAAGTATTGTGATCCCTACCCTGACGTATGGAAGCGAGGCATGAACCTTGCAAGAGGGGAACAAGTCAAGAGTGAGAGCAGTGGAAATGAGTTACTTGAGAGGAGCATGTGGAGTGACGTGGAGGGACAGATTGACGAATGAAAAAGTGAAGGAACGATGTGGGGTGGATGTGGATGTGGTTGAGAAGATTAGGAGAAATACACTGAGGTGGTTTGGACATGTGAAGAGAATGGAGAATGAACGACTGACTAAGAGGGTGTATGTAGGTGAGGTGGAGGGAGGGAGAGGGAGAGGTAGACCGAGCATGAGGTGGAGGGATGGAGTTGAGAGGTATATGAGGAAGGGGGGGGGGAGTTGGAGGGAGGTTAGTCAAATGGTGGGTGACATAGCGACTTGGAGGCATTTTGTCTGCGGCCACCATTTGCGGGATTAGGGCGTCGGGCTATAGATAGAGATAGATAGATAGACAAAGGAAAAGGGGAAAAAGAAGTGTGTGGTAATCATAGGGGCATTTGTCTTCTTAGTATAATAGGAAAAGTGTATGGTAGGATACTTATTGACAGAGTTAGAGAAAGAACAGAGAAATTAGTTGGAGAAGAACAGGGAGGCTTTGGGAAGGGAAGAGGTTGTGTAGATCAGATATTCATTCTTAGATCTTTAGTGGAAAAGTTTCTAGAGAAGGGAAAGAAGTTGTATGCGGCTTTCATGGATTTGGAGAAAGCATATGACAGGGTGGATAGGCAAAGATTGTGGAAAGTGTTAAGAGTATATGGAGTAGATGGGAAGTTGTTGAATGCTGTGAAGAGTATGTATGATGGTGCGAAGGCTGCAGTGCGTGTGGATGGTGAACTGAGTGAATTTCTCTCTTTGAAAGTTGGGTTGAAACAGGGATGTCTCATGTCGCCATGGTTGTTCAATCTGTACATGGTTGGGGTAATAAAAGAGGTACAAGATAGGGTAGTGGATGTTGAAGTGGCCCTGTTGAGAGAGGATAGTGTTTGGAAACTCCCTGTACTGTTGTTTGCAGATGATACTGTGTTGTTGAGTGAAGACGAAGGGGAGCTGCAAGGCTTGGTGGATGAGTTTGGGAGAGTGTGTAAGAAACGGAATCTAAAGGTGAATGTAGGGAAGAGTAAAGTGATGGTCTTTGAGAGAGGTGGTCAGTGAATGTACAGCGAGGTTGGATGGTGAGGAACTGGAAAATGTGAGTACGTTTAAGTACTTGGGTAGTGTGATGAGTAAGGCTGGAGGTTTGGAGGGTGAAATGCTTGAAAGGGTACAGCAGGGAAGAAAGGTTGCTGGTTCTTTGAAAGCAGTGATAAGAAAAGGGAAGTGAGCATGGAAGTGAAAAAGTTACTACATGACAGTATTGTGATACCAATTCTAACGTATGGAAGTGAAGCTTGGACGTTGTTGGAAGGACACAAGTCAAGAGTGAGAGCAGTGGAAATGAGAAGCCTGTGGAGTCACATGCAGAGACAGGCTGACGAATGAGGATATAAAGGAGCGTTGTGGTGTGGATGTGGATGTGATAGGAAGGGTTATGAGGAACATACTGAGGTGGTTTGGCCATGTGGAGAGGATGGAGGGTGAAAGACTGACGAAGAGAGTGTATGTGAGTGAGGTGGAAGGGGGAAGAGGGAAGGGGAGGCCGAGTATGAGATGGAGGGATGGGGTGGAGAGGTATATGAGAGAGGGGGGTGTGAGTTGGGAGCAGGGCAGTGAAATGGCCGGGGACAGGGTGACTTGGAGGCGATTTGTTTGTGCCCACCCCAAACGGGATTGAGGCGTCTGGCAATATATATATATATATATATATATATATATATATATATATATATATATATATATATATATATATATATATATATATATATATATATATATATATATATATATATATATATATATATATATATATATATTCATGTGAGGAAGAAGGAACGAAAGGCAATGAGCCTGCAAAAAACTGTTCCTTCCAAGAGAAAAAGAAATACAGGAGAGAGCCAAATTCAAGATCCATTCATTTCGAGAAGCCTGGACACACTGCATTTGAAAGACTGGAAATCATAGGAAGCAGGAAATACAGACAGAGGGAGACAATTCCAGAGTTGACCTGTTGCATAAATGAAGGACTGGGAGTAACGGTTAACTCTTGCATTAGAGAGTTGGACAGAAAAGGGGTGAGAGTTTGCTGCTAGACGGGTGCTACGCACCCGTCGTGGAGGTGGATGCAAGCAGACAGTTCAGAGGAACAGTGACCATTGAAGTAGCGACAGAAAAGAGATAAAGATGCAACATTGCGGCGAAGAGACAGAGGTTGAAGGGAGTCAGTAAGAGAGAGAGAGTTAATGAGACGAAAAGCCTTTGACTCCACCCTATCGAGAAGAGCTGCATGTCGGGAGCCTCCCCACACATGAGAATTGTACTCCACACAGGGGCGGATAAAACCCTCGTATAGAGTCAACAATTATGCAGGGGGAAAGAAGGAATGGAGTTGGCTTAGCACACCCAATCGCTTGGAAGCAGATTTTACAAGAGATGTAGTATGATCTTTCGAAGACAAGTCCCGAGCAAATAAAACCCCAAGCATGTTCAACGATGATGCAGGATTAAGTTGAGTATTATTAAACATAAGTGGGTATACCTGTGGAAGATATTGTCGGGTTGATAGGTTCAAAAACTGAGTCTTTGATGCATTAAAAACAACCAGATTATTTTTACCCCAGTCAGAGATACGAGCCAAGTCAGACATTTGGTGTGCCATAGCCTCATCCCTTGCCTGTTGAAGTAACTGCTGAGATGGACATTGTGGGAATCGAATGGAAAGGTGAAGGGTGGAGTCATCAGTGTATGAGTGGATAGGGTTAGATGTATAGCTTAGGTCATTGATGAATAAAAGGAAGAGAGTTGGTGATAGGACAGAGCCCTGAGGAACACCACTGTTGATAGATCTAGGAGAAGAATGATAGCCGTCTACAACAGCGGCTATAGAACGACCAGAAAGGAAGCTAGAGATGAAGGCACAGATAGAAGGATAGAAACCGTAAGAGGGCAGTTTGGAAATTAAAGATTTATGCCAGACTCGATCGAAAGCCTTTGAGATGTCAAGTGCAATGGCAAAGCTTTCGCCAAAGTCCCGAAAGGAGGATGACCAGGAGTCTGAAAGGTAGGTGAGAAGATCACCTATGGAGCGTCCCGACAGAACCCATACTGACGATCAGAAAGAAGGTTGTGATAGGAAAGATCTATCTATCCATTCTATCTATAGCCCGACGCCCTAATCCCGCAAAGGGTGGCCGCAGACAAAACGCCTCCAAGTCACTCTGTCACCCACCATTTGACTCCCCTCCCCCCAACTCACCCCCCCCTCCCTCATATACCTCTCAACTCCATCCCTCCACCTCATCCTCGGTCTACCCCTCCCTCTCCCTCCCTCCACCTCACCTACATACACCCTCTTGGTCAGTCTTTCATTCTCCATTCTCTCCACATGTCCAAACCACCTCAGTGTATTTCTCCTAATCGTCTCAACCACATCCACATCTACCCCACAACGTTCCTTCACTTCTTCATTCGTCAACCTGTCCCTCCACGTCACTCCACATGCTCCTCTCAAGTAACTCATTTCCACTGCTCTCACTCTTGACTTGTTCCCCTCTTGCAAGGTCCACGCCTCGCTTCCATACGTCAGGGTAGGGATCACAATACCATCATGCAGTGACTTCTTAAAGATGCTTTAAAATTTTTCTATTAAGAATAGACTCAAAAACTTTGAGAAACAGGACGTTAAAGGAATTGGACGATAGTTAGAGGGTTGGAAATGGTCACCCTTCTTTGGGACTGGCTGAATGAGAGCAAACTTCCAGCAAGAAGAAAAGGTACATGTTGACAGACAAAGGCGAAAGAGTTTGCCTAGGCAGGGTGTAAGCACAGAAGCACAGTTCTTGAGAACAACAGGGGGGACTCCATCAGGCCCATATGCCTTCTTAATACTGAGGCCAGTAATGGCAGAAAATACATCATCTGAAGAAATTTTAATGTTAGCCATGAGGAAGTCAGAGGGGGGAAGTGATGGAGGAATAGCACCGGAATCGTCTAAGGTGAAATTGGAGGAGAAAGTCTGAGCGAAGAGATCTGCTTTATCAGTAGAAGAAATAGATACAGAGCCATCAGAGTAGAAAAGAGGAGGGAAGGATGATGAGGTAAAGTTTTTAGAAAGGTTTTTGGCAAGGTGCCAGAAGGAGCGGGAAGAGTTCGAGTTAGAGAGTTGAGAGCATTTTGTACGGATGAAATTATTTTTAGCAGAACGAAGAACAGACTTAGCACGATTCCGGGCAGAAATGTATAAATGATGTGATTCAGGGGTGGATTGGCTCTGGTACCTTTTATAGGCCCTCTTCTTGTTGTGGACAGCTTTAGAACAAGCGTGATTAAACCAAGGCATTAGTCAAAGGATATGAGAAAGGAATGTATGCTTCCATGCCCGAGAGAATAACCTCCATAATGCTCAAGGCACACCCAGATGGCTCCCGGCCATGGAAGCAATAATCATTCCAGGGAAAATCAAAGAAGTACTGCCTGAAGGCCTCCCAATCCGCAGCTCCAAAGTGCCAGAGACGACGTTTTTTTGGAGGGTCTGCAAGCCGTACCGGAGCGATAGGACAGGTTAAGGTGATAAGGTTGTGATCGGAGGAGCCCAACAGAGAGAAAAGATTAACTGTAAGCAGAAGGATTAGTTGTAAGGAAGAGGTCAAGTATGTTGGAGCTCTCTCCAAGGCGATCAGGGATACGGGTAGGGGGCTGTACAAGCTGCTCTAGGTCATTAAGGATAGAAAAGATGTAGGCTTGTTCACCAGGTGGATCAGTGAAAGGAGAGGAGAGCCAAAGGTGGTGGTGAACATTGAAATCTCCAAGAAAGGAGATTTCAGAGAAAGGAGAAATGGATAGAATGTGTTCCATCGTAGAAGTAAGATAGTCAAAGATTTTTTGATAGTCAGCAGAATCAGGAGATGAAACAGCACAGATATATTTAGTCAGAGAATGACAGGAATGCCGAAGCCAGAGTGTAGAGAATTCAGAAGAATCGAGTTCAGGAACACAAGAGCAAGATAAGTTGTTCCATATATACACACAACAGCCACCTTTGGCTTTGAAATGAGTATAGAGAAAGTAGGAGGATACAGAAAAGGGTTTGCTGTCAGTTGCCTCAGACAGCTGAGTCTCAGTTAGGAAAAGAAGGTGAGGTTTAGAGAAAGAGAGGTGGTGCTCAACAGAGCGAAAGTTAGAGGAAACGCCACGAATGTTGCAGAAATGAAGAAGAGAGTCAGACAGTGGTTCCAGGCACCTTGAGTCGTCACCGGGAGAGGGGCTAAAGGTGGGGGCATTTATGGTCTCCCCCCCCCTTGGGACTCCGAGGCTATGTCATTCGACGCCATTTTTTGAAAATTTTGAAAACGAAGTGTGGTATGTACTGTGCATATAGTTTGGTGTCGATAGTTGGAGAAACTTGTATTGGAGAGCATGGTGGTCTACTCTCTGTGTTACTGAGACACTGAAAATGTTCAGCAAAGGGGGATGGTCGGGACCTAGTCTCGAGGGCTGATGAAATGGGAGCTCCAGCTCTCCCTGTCATCAGCTTTCCATCCACCTTGGGAGTACTGCCCTGCTCGACTGGTGATATATATATATATATATATATATATATATATATATATATATATATATATATATATATATATATATATATATATATATATATATATATAGATATATATATATATATATATATATATATATATATATATATATATATACAGTATATCTTGCTCTCGTGTTCCTTTAATTCATTCTTCTGAATTCTCTACACTTTGGCTGTCCTGAGCATTCTCTGACTAAATATATCTGTGCTGTTTACTTATCCCCTAATTCTACTGACTATCAAAAATTCTTCGACTACCTTCCTTCTACGATGGAATACATTCTATCCATTTCTCCTTTCTCTGAAACCTCAATTCTAGGAGATTTCAATGTTCACCACCACTTTTCATTCTCCGCTCTTTTCACTGATCCACCTGGTGAACAAGCCTACATCTTTTCTATCCTTAATGACCTAGGGTGGCTTGCAAAGCACTCTACCCATATCGCTGACTGCCTTGGAGAGAGCTCCAACATACTTGACCTCTTACAACTAATCCTTCTGTTTACAGTGTTAATTTTTGCTCTCCATTGGGCTCTTCCGATCACAATCTTATTACCTTGACTTGTCCTATCGCTCTGGTACTGCCTGTGTACCCTCCAAAGAAATGTCGACTGTGGCATTTTGGAGCTGCGGATTGGGAAGCCCTCAGGCAGTACTTCTTCGATTTTCTCTGGAATTATTATTGCTTCTATGGCCGGGAGCCATCTAAGTGTGCCTTGAACATAACGGAGGTTATTCTCTCAGGCATGGAAGCATACATTCCCTTCTCATATCATTTGACTAATGGAAGAATACCTTGGTTTAATCACGCTTGTTCTAATGCTGTCCACAACAACAAGAAGGACTATAAAAGGTACCAGAGCCAACCCACCCCTGAATCATATCTTTATTATGTTTCTGCCCGGAATCGTGCTAAGTCTGTTCTTCGCTCTGCTAAAAATAATTTCATCCATACTATATGCTCTCAGCTCTCCAACTCGAATCATTCTCGCTCATTCTGGCACCTTGCTAAAAACCTCTAACAACTTTACATCATCTTTCCCTCCTCTTTTCTACGTTAATGGCTCACTACCTATTTCTTCTACTACTATGGGTCATCTCTTTGCTCAGACTTTCTCCCCCAATTCCACCTTAGACGATTCCAGTGGTGTTCCTCCATCACTTCCCTCCTCTGACTTCCTCATGGCTGACATTAAAATTTCTTCAGCTGATGTAATTTCTGCCATCACTGGCCTTAACACTAACAAAGCAGATGGGCCTGATGGAGTCACTCCTCTTGTCCTCAAGAACTGTGCTTCTGTACTTACACCCTGCCTAGGTAAACTCTTTTGCCCTTATCTTTCAATTTGTACCTTTCCTTTTTGCTGGAAGTTTGTTTTCATTTAGCCAGTCCCAAAGAAGGGTGACCATTCCCAATCCTCTATCTATCGTCCAATTGCGTTAACATCCTGTATCTCAAAAGTTTTCGAGTCTATTCTTAACAGAAAAATTTGAAGCACTTTTCCTACCATAACATTGTTTCTAATCATCATTATGGGTTCCGCCAGGGTCACTCCACTAGCGATCATGTCACCTACTTTCAGACTCCTGGTCTTCCTCCTTTCGGGGCTTTCGTGAAAGCTTTGCCATTGCACCTGACATCTCAAAGGCTTTCGATCGAGTCTGATATAAATTTCTAAATTCCAAACTGCCCTCTTACGGTTTGTATCCTTAAATCTGTGCCTTCATCTATAGCTTCCTTTCTGGTCGTTCTACAGTATAGCTGCTGTTGTAGACGGCCATCGTTCTTCTCCTAGATCTATCAACAGTGATGTTCATCAGGGCTCTGTCCTATTACCAACTCTCTTCCTTTTATTCATCAATGACCTAAGCTGTACATCTAACCCTATCCACTCATACGCTGATGATTCGACCCTTCATCTTTCCATTCAGTTCCCGCAACATCCATCTCAGCAGTTACTTCAATAAACAAGGGATGAGGCTATGGGACGCCTGATGTATGACTTGGCCCGTATCTCTGACTGGGGTAAAAATGATCTTGTTGTTTTTAATGCATCAAAAACTCAGTTGTTACACCTATCAACCCAACAAAATTTTCCACAGGAGTACCCCCCAATGATTAATAATATCCAGCTCAATCATTCATCAACCTTCAACATGCTTGGGCTTTCATTCACTCAAGACTTATCTTGGAAAGATCATATTACATTTCTTGTAAAATTTGCCTGCAAAAAATTTGGTGTGCTAAGCCGACTCCTTACCATTTTTACCTCTGCACAGTTGTTGACATTATACACGGATTTTATTTGTCCCTGCATAGAGTAGAACACTCATGTGAGGGGAGGGTCCCCACATACAGCTCTTCTCAATATGGTGGAGTCAAAGGCTTTTCGTCTCATTAACTCTCCTCTTACTGGCTCACTTCAACCTCAGTCTCTTTGCCGCATGTTGCATCAGTAGTATATAAGTGCCCAGGAGTATGCATACCTAATCCTGGACACTTAGTAATAGGCATCCCCCCCCCCCCTGCATACTACTGGACATGCCTTCAGGCAAACCCCACTTCAAGCCCCTGTCCAGGTCTATGCATGCTTAATCCTGGACACTTTGTAATAGGCATCCCCCCCCCCCTTCAATCTGTATGTGGATGGTGTAATAAAGAGATACGACATTGGGCAGTGGATGTTGGAGGGCCCCTAGTGAGAGAGGGCAGTGCTTGGAAACTCCCTGTACTGTTGTTTGTAGATGATACTGTGTTATTAAGTGAGGACAAAGAGGAGCTGCAAGACTTGGTGGATGAGTTTGGGAGAGTGGAAAAGGAGAGGGAGAGGAGATCAAGGATAAAATGGGGGATGGAGTGGAGAGGTATATGAGGGGGGGGGGTGAGCTGGGGTCTGGGTGACATGGGGGTTATTTGTTTGTGGTCACCCCTTACGGGATTAAGGCTTCTGGCAATAGATAGATAAATAGAAATTATCAACAACAAAACTTAAGGAACAAAAACACCACTGTTCACAGGGGGAGAAGGGGGGACTTGTAAGCAGTGAAGACAATCCCATCTCCCTGGAAACACGGCTGATGATGATGATGATGGTGCCACTGCCTCTACAAGTAGGGGCGACGGACATACGCCTTCATCATCTATGGCATCAACCTCAAGGTCATTTTTAAATGACGTTTTAGAGGAGGTCAGATTTACTCCTTCGGGAGAGTACTCGCAAGACCCTCTAGTGTTCTTAGTGTAGTATATTTGCTAGCTGTATGATTGCCGGCTGTCACACACACACCACAAAGCCAGCCAAGAGACAGGGCGTGTGTGCTGGGCAATCCCCAGGCCTTGCCTTCCCCCTTACTATTTTTTAATCAGTCCATACTCCACTGACCGGGCTAATGTATGGCCCGGCCTGCACTGTAGGTGCAGGAAATCTGTAAACAACAACAACAATTTGCCGGCTGTGAGGAAATTTAAGCTCTTTATTCGACATACAGAATCTGATTGTCTGCAGTTGCTATTTACAACTGATCAGGAAGGATCGTAATACTTTCTATAGTAGTTGCTTCAGCCATTTCAAATCATGTTTCTGATGACGTATCCAATAACACAAAAGGAGAAGTCTCTTTGTTTGAGCTAAATCACTACTGTATTCGTTGTGTTCCATACAGTAGGTTGCAGAACCATAGGTGTGTGTGTGTGTGTGTGTGTGTGTGTGTGTGTGTGTGTGTGTGTGTAAACTTCCTCAGTAACCAGTGGTATACTTCGCACTCAGTCTCACTGAGCACGATGAATGACTGCCATTAATTAGTAGTGGTTGCGTGAACAATAGCAGTGGGACGTGTGGAGACAAGTACAGAGAGAATCTTTAACATTAAAGTTAAAACAAGATACTGTATCTCTGTCCCAGTTCCTTCCCTGACTACAATGAATAACTGTTCCACACATTGAGGTTCTAAAGCAAAAAAGCAACTTCTACTTTAAGGTTAAAAACTGTATACAGAATACACTGGTTTAGCAAACAAGTTATACAAGTCAGTTACGTTAGCACAAAAATGGCAAATTACTTGATACATAGTTTCAACTCAACACAAGGAAAATATCTAAACATAAGAGTTACTTATGTGCGACTCAGGTGCAACTCAGTTACTTAACTGAAAAACTCACTCACTGAGTATATTTTATTCACTTATGTTCTATAAAATCTATTCCCGAATCAATTATACTCTATAATTTACCCCACGACCAAGAACAAACGCAACACAAGAAACATCCGAAATATCCCTGCTTTCTGAGCACAAGTCTATTGACGCTTCATGTCAGGCTTAGGGCACTCATATACCTTGCATTGCGCTTTCACAAGTTTCCCTGACTCCAGTCACTTCTACTCACAAGAACCGCGAAGCCCATAGTCGTGTGAGATATATATATATATATATATATATATATATATATATATATATATTTATTGATTGATTGATTGATTGATTGATTGATTTTATATATATAAATAAATATATCCACACACACACACACACACACATACTGTATATTTATATATATATATATATATATATATATATATATATATATATATATATATATATATATATATATATATATAGATAGATAGATAGATAGACAGATAGATAGATACATATATATATCTATCTATCTATCTATCTATATATATATATATATATATATATATATATATATATATATATATATATATATATATATATATATATAAACATTATATGTATGAAACGGAAATCATAGGTTGTTGCGGGCGCCAACCATCCACATACTCGAGGTAAAGTTGCCTTCATATGGTTTTACATTGACTGGGAAGCTTAATGGTTTCCTGTAACTCAGGAGACCACATACCCCCCGGAGGTAAACATATAACTAATAATGCCTGGTGGACTCATAAGTATTTTGCATGTAAACATAAGCAAATAACACCTGGTGGACTCGTGAGTTTTTGTATGTATAATGTCATTCTGGGAAAAGAGAAACTGGCCAACCTCGCCTTAACTTAGTCACGGGCTCGTAAGCGTCTAGCTGTGGATGAAATTATTAGATAACGAATGGCGGACAAGAGAAGGCCTTATAGTTATACGCTGTTCCGTCTTGGACGACACGGATCATGGGACCTCCTATAGATATATAGAGCTCCACTGAATATATTGAATAAGGTGGCACAAAACTTACATCTCACCAGAAACTATGAAGCAGGGAGGTGAGATTATTTACCACTATTCTCCCAATCAAACATGAATTCTATTGCAAATGATTTGACGGGCGTTCCTGTTGGATCTTCGTCAACTAAAGTCCAACCGCATTGCCTTCTGTGCTTACGGGCAGTGTGCCATCGGAAGTGGGTAGGCACAGTGTCGGCAGATCTGAGATCGGAATATTAAACTAACTGAAATCAATGGAGATATATACATACAATGTATGAAGCCTCACAGATTACAAACTTGATGGCTTAATGACTGAATTGTACAACATTAGTTGTGATCCACAAAAAAGAAGAATTCAATTTCAGATTCAGTTTCAGAAGTGAAAGAAAGAAGATAAAAAAATAAAATGCTATGCCTAATAATAGTAAAAGAAAACAAGCAGCATTTCAGTTGGATATAACAAACTAGTTTCAGTTTCTATGTAATGCTGAATATGACACTGATGAGTTGAATGACAGACTCACAAAAGTGTTAAGCGAATCAGCGGATGTAGTAGGAATGTTAGTACTCCATATTATAATTACAAATCATAATAGATAGATAGATAAATAGACAGATAGACAGCTCTATGCGAGCCTGGGAATGGGAAATGATCTTGCAAGTTACACTGAGGAAAAGCTGACGACAGATTACGAAGTAGCCAGTCAGGAGATGATGCAGTTAGTTTGTCAGCGATACAGCAGGAGAACAAAGCCTTGTTGACCATACACACACATACACACATACTCACACACAGGCTTCTAGAACTTTCCAACCACAGTGAACACACGTGACACGACTCCTGTTTCACCAGAATTTAGGAAAGAGAGCTCAGATGGAGGCTAGCCATAGAACAGGCAGGTCGTAGGGAGAAGGGCTTAGCAACTTGGAAGAGAGAGAGAGAGAGAGAGAGCGAGACAGGGAGATAGCTAGCGGAACTCTACTTTATACTTCGCTCTGTGTGAGAGACTTGTTAATATTTCTAAGACAAATAAAAATAGTCCAATACTATTCTTTACCTCTCCTTGTCATTGAATGACAAATGGGAAAGAAGATTATCTACTTACAAAGCTACTTAAGTATAACAACCGCTCGTCCACAAGTCTAATATATATAACTTCTCTACAAGTAACTACAAAGTCTTTTTATGACATTTGGTGGCAGCGAACGTATACGAACCTCATCTACGAATCAACAGTGAATTCCTACAAAATATCAAGATTGAAAACAAAAAAATACCTCTCACAACCAACAACTTACAACCAGCTCCTGACCGTTCTCTCCAATCCCCCCTCCGTCTCCCCGATCATCACGCTGATGTAGAGGTGGAGAGGTCACAGGACGCCTTGCAAGTAGTTTAACAAAGTACTGATACAAACAATCTTGAAATTTCTACGATGAACCAACGAACTACAACCATCTACAATCAACTACAAGTAACAACTCTACGAGTCGTCTGTATAATCTTCCACACGCACCTACAAGTAGTGGCAGTCTTCATCCCACAACGAGTAAATCACAACCAAAGCCAAGAATTATTCGGAAAAGACACTCGAGCATATGAAAAAATGACAAGAAATGAAAGTAAAAATAATGAAAGGAGAAACAGAACGGACGGAAGTAAATAAGCTTCTCAATAAGAGACAAAGAAAAGAAAAAAGAAAGAGAAACATGGATCGCGGTTAAGAAACATTAAAAAAAAGGAAAGACTGAAAAGGTCCGAAGCAAAATGGTATTAGGAAAGCAACTAAGAATATCACTGAAAGACAAAAACGGTAGAGACATTTAATGCAGAGATAAGATGGTGAAGAGAGTTGAAGAACTTTACAAAAAAATTTATGCATCTAAGAATGTTGTACCGATAGCTAACGCTTCAGTTGACACAAGTGAAATACCAGACATAACACCAGAAGAAATAAACATTTCTTTAAAAAATATGAAAGAAAGGGAATGCTCCAGGACAAGATGGAATAGTAGAAGATTTTGCTGTTGGATGCAGGAATGGAAGTACAAGACAGGCTCGTCCACATGTGTACTCAGTGTATAAAAAGAAAATTTCCAAAACATGATGTAATGCAATAGTTACCTTATAAAAAGGGCGACTTAAAAGATCTTAGTACATATCGCCTCAGTTGCTTATTATCAGCCATTTACAAACTCTTCACTAAAGTCCTTTCTAACATAATGACAAGAGAATTGGAAGAAAAACAACCTTGTGAACAGGCAGGATTCCAAAGCGAGTGTTCCACTACTGATCATCTACATACAATGAATCAGCTAATTGAGAAAACTACAGAATATACAACTGGGCTTAGATTTTTTGAATACGAAAAGTCTTTTGACTTAGTGGTGAACATGGCAATTATAAATTCATTGAGAGAGCAAGGAGAAAATGAGAACATTGTAAAACTTTTTTTTTTTAATGCATGGAAGAAGGAACCAAAGGCTAGGAGCCCGTAAAACAGTTCCCTCTAAGAAAAACAAGAACAATACAAGAGAGCCAAATTCAAGATCCGTTCATTTCGAGATGCCGGGACACACTGCGTTTGAAAGACTGGAGATCACAGGAACTAGGAAATACGGACACAGGGGACAGTTCCAGAGTTGACCCGTTGCATAAATGAAGGACTGGGCGTAACAATTATCTCTTGCATTAGAGAGTTGGACAGAAAAGGGATGAGAGTTTATTGCTAGACGGATGCTACGCACCCGTCGTAGAGGTGGAGGGATGCAAGCAGACAGTTCAGAGGAGCAATGACCACGGAAGTAGCGATAGAAGAGGGCAACAGTCCGGCGAAGAGACAGAGGTTAAAGGAAGCCAGTAAAAGGAGCAGAGTTAATGGGACGAAATGCCTTTGACTCCACCCTATTAAGAAGAGCTGTATGTGGGGAGCCTTCCCATACATGAGAGTTGTACTCCATACAGGGGCGAATAAATCCAGTGTATAAAGCCTGCAACTGTACAAGGGTAAAGAAGGTACGGAGTCGGGTTAGCACACCTAATCTCTTGGAAGCAGATTTTACCAGAGATGTAATATGATCTTTCCAGGATAAATCTCGAGTGAATGAAACCCCAGGTACATTCAAGGATGATGCTGGATTAAGCTGGATATTATTAAACTTTAGTGGGTACTCCTGTTGAAGATTTTGTCGGGTTGATAGATGTAAAAACTTAGTCTTTGATGCATTAAAAACAAGATTATTTTTACCCCAGTCAGAGATCCGAGCCAGGTTAGACATTAGGTGTGCCATAGCCTCATCCCTTGTTTGTTCTTTGTTAAAGTAACCGTTGGGATGGACGTTGCATGAACCGAATGGAAAGGTGAAGGGTGGAATCATCAGCGTACGAGTGGATAGGGTTAGATGTACAGCTTAGAAGATCATTGATGAATAAAAGGAAGAGGTGGTGATAGGATAGAACCCTGAGGAACACCACTGTTGATAGATCTAGAAGAACGATGCCAGTCTACAACAGCGGCTATAGAACGACAAGAAAGGAAGCTGTAGATTAAGGCACAGATAGATGGATAGAAACCGTAAGAGGGCTGTTTGGAAATTAAAGATTTATGCCAGACTCGATTGAAAGCCTTTGAGATGTCAAGTGCAATGGCAAAGCTTTTGCCAAAGTCCCGAAAGTAGAATGACCAAGAGATTGAAAGGTAGGTGAGAATATCGCCAGTGGAGCGTCCCTGACGGAACCCATACTGACAATCAGAAAGAAGGTTGTGATAGGAAAGATACTCTAAAATTTCTCTGTTAAGAATAGACTCAAAAACTTTTGAGACACAGGATGTTAAACCAATTGGACGATAGATAGAGGGTTGAGAATGGTCACCCTTCTCTAGGATTGGCTGAATGAGAGCAAACTTCCAGCAAGAAGGAAAGGTACAAGTAGAAAGACAAAGGTGAAAGAGTTTACATAGGCAGGGTGTAAGCAGAGAAGCACAATTCTTGAGGACAACAGGAGGGACTCCATCAGGCCCATATGCCTTGTTAGTATTGAGGCCAGTGATGGTAGAGAATACATCAGCTAAAGAAATTTTAATGTCAGCCATGAGGAAGTCAGACAGGGGAAGTGATGGAGGAACAGCGATTCTGGTGGAATTGGAGGAGAAAGTCTGAGTGAAGAGATTTGCTTTATCAGTAGAAGAAATAGCTACAGAGCCATCAGAGTAGAAGAGAGGAGGGAAGGATGATGAGGTAAAGTTGTTAGAAAGGTTTTTAGCAAGGTGCCAGAATGAGTGGGAAGAATTCGAGTTGGAGGTTGTGAGCATTTAGTACGGATGAAATTATTTTTTGCAGAGCGAAGAACAGAGCACGATTGCGGGCAGAAACAAAAAATATGTGATTCAAGGGTGGGTTGGCTCCGGTACCTTTTATAGGCCCTCTCCTTGTTGCAGACAGCATTAGAACAAGCGCGATTAAACCAAGGTTTTCTTCACTAGACAAAGGATATAGAAAAGGAATGTATGCTTCCATGCCCGAAAGAATAACCTCTGTAATGTGCAAGGCATACTCAGATGGCTCCTGGCCATGGAAGGAATAATCATTCCATGGAAAATCAAAGAAGTACTGCCTGAGGGCCTCCCAATCTTCAGCTCCAAAGTGCCACAGATGACGTTTCTTTGGAGGGTCCACAGGCCGTACCGAAGCAATAGTACAGATAAAGGTAATAAGGATGTGATCGGAAGAGCCCAACGGAGAGAAAAGATTAACAGTGTAAGCAGAAGGATTAGCTGTAAGGAAGAGGTCAAGTATGTTGGAGCTCTCTCCAAGGCGGTCAGGGATACGGGTAGGGTGCTGTACAAGCTGCTCTAGGTCATTAAGGATAGAAAAGGTGTAGGCTTGTTCACCAGGTGGATCAGTGAAAGGAGAGGAGAGCCAAAGGTGGTGATGAACATTGAAATCTCCTAGAATGGAGATTTCAGAGAAAGGAGAAACGGATATTACTGTATGTGTTCCATCGTAGAAGTAAGATAGTCGAAGAATTTTTGATAATAGAATTAGGGGATAAGTAAACAGTGCAGATATATTTAGTCACAGAATGACAGGAAAGCCGAAGCCAGAAAGTAGAGAATTCAGAAGAATCAAGTTCAGGAACATGAGAGCAAGATACGTCGTTGTGTACATATACACAACAGCCACTTTTGGCTTTTAAATGAGTATAGAGAAAGTATCAGGATACAGAAAAGGGTTTGCTGGCAGTTGCCTCAGACAGCTGAATCTCAGTTAAAAAGGGAAGGTGAGGTTTAGAAGAGGAGAGGTGATGTTCAACAGAAGGAAAGTTAGAGGAAAGGCCACGAATGTTTCAGAAATGAAGAAGTGTGTCAGACAGTGGTTCCAGGCAACTCATAGAGTCGGCACTGGGAGAGGGGGGGATGGTGGGGCATTTGTGGTCCCACCCCCCTGGGGACTCCAAGGCAAGGTCTAAGTTCGCCATTTTTCTTTTTTTTATTTTGAAAAGGAAGTGTTGTCTGTACTGTCCATGTAGTTTGGTGTTGACAGTTGGAGAAACTTGTATTAGAGAGCATGCTGGCCTACTCTCTGTGTTACTGAAACACTGAAAAAGTTCAGTAAAGTGGGATGATCGGGAACTAGTCCCGAGGGCTGATGAAACGGGAGCTCCAGCTCTCTCTGTCATCAGCTTTCGACCCACCTTGGGAATACTGCCCTGCTCGAGTGGTGCTACAGTCTACTCCTCAAAGCTACTCGAAAACATATAGAAAGAAGGAACTACTACAGTTAAATTACATAAAGACTCGGAAAAAAAAGGATTGAGAAGGGCGTGTGTCACGGAGTTACAATTTCAGGAAAATTACCTAGAATGTTTTTTCAGAAAGCTAGACTGAGTAAATAAAGGAGTAAACATAGATGAAGGCAAGTTAAACCATTTAAGATTTGCAGATGACACTGTCCTAATCTCTGAAACAACAGATACATTGCAAGCAATGTTAAGTGACTTGATCAGAGGAAGTCCCAAAGTAGGGCTACAGATGATTCGGAGTAAAACTAATGTTTAATCCACATACACCAAAGAACGTCATCAGAATAAGCGAAGAAATTCTTGAAGTCGAGGAGTACAGCAACTTGGGGCAAATACTAAAATTAACGAAAACCATGATAGCGAAAAAAAAGATGCATTATAATATGATGGAAAGCTCTCAGTAAACATAGACAGTATGAAAATATGCTTGCCAGTATGCATGAAACGAAAAGTATACAACGAATGAATAATTCCAGCTATGACGTACGGTTGTGAGACCTGGAAAAATGACAAAATCGATGGAAAGTAAACTAATTTGTTCTCAAAGAATAATGGGAATATCTTTAAGATACAGGAAATGATCAACTTGGGCGAGAGAGCAGACTAATGTCAAAGACATTATAAAAGTTATAAAAGGTCAGAAATTGAGATGGGCAGGCCATCTAGCAAGAATAAGGAATAACCGACCGTGCAAGAGGCTGGCTGATTGGACATTAAGAGATTGTAAGCGAAGCAGAAAAAGGCCAGACAAGAGGTGTAGAGATGACATGTAGAAATATGCAGGGTAAAAGTGACAAAGATTGGCTCAGTCAAGGAATTCGTAGAGAAGGTTTTGCCTTTGTTTAGCAGTGGACTTATAATGGCTGCTGCTGTTGTTGCTGCTGCTGCTGCTGATATATATATATATATATATATATATATATATATATATATATATATATATATATATATATATATATATATATATATATATATATATATAAGAGAGAGAGAGAGATAATTAAATGGATACAGATAGACAGATATTATATATACTATATACAGTACCTAACTATCTATTGTCATACGACTTAATTCCGTAAAGGATGACTAGAAACAAGTCGTCTGCATGTCGTCCTGTCCCACGCCATTTTACTGCCGTCCCACCGACTCGCACCCATCTCTCTCATATACCTCTCCACTCCAACCCTCCATCTCATCCTTGGCCTCCCCCTCCCTCTCCTCTCCTCCACCTCACTAACGTAAATTCTCCTCGTTAGTCTCTTGCTCTCCATTCTCTCCACATGGCCAAACCACCTCAGTGTATTACTCGTAATGCTTTCTATCACATAAAAGTCCGACCCTCAACGCGCCTTCACTTCCTCATTTGTCAGTCTGTTAGTCCGTGTAACTCCACATGCTCCTCTCAAGAAATCCAGTTCCACTCCCCTAACTCTTGACTTGTGTCCTTCCAACAAGGTCAAAGATTCACTTCCATTTGTTAGACTGGTATCACAACAATATCAAACAGCGACTTTTTCCCTTCCATCCTCACTTCCCAATTTCATTACAGTGCTTTTAAAGAGCCAGCAACCTTTCTTCCTTGCAGTACGCTTTAATGTACTTCATCCTCCAAACTTCCATCTTTACTCATCACATTACCCAACTACTTAAATGCACTCACATTTTCCATTTCCTCATCATCCAACTTCACTCATCATTCAGTGACATTATTTATCTCGAAGACTTTACTCCTCTTTACATTTATCTTTAGATTCCGTTTCTTACAAACTCTTCTAAATTCAATCACCAAGTCTTGCAGTTCCCCTTCGTCTTCACTTAACAATATAGTATCATTTGCAAACAACAGTACAGAATGTTTCCAAGCATTGCCCTCTCTCATTAGGGCTGCTTCAACATCTACTGCCCAACCTTGTACAGTATCTTTTATAACCCCATCCATATACAGATTGAACAACCATGGAGACATGATACATCCCTGTATCAATCTAACATTCACATAGAAAAATTCACTCAGTTCACTATCCACATGCACTCCAGCCTTACCACCCTCATATATATTCTTCACGGCATTCAAGAACTTCCCATTTTTGTCCATGTAGTCTTCATATTTTCCACATTCCTTGTTCATCCACTCTCTCATATGCTTTCTCCAAATCCATGAAGGTAACATTCAACTTCGTCCCTTCTCTAGAAACCTTTCCACTAAATACCTAAGCATGAATAGTTAATCAACGCAACCTCTTCCCTTCCTAAAACTTCCCTGTTCTTCTCCAATCTACGCAACCTCTTCTCTTCCTAAAACCTCCCTGTTCTTCTCCAACTAATTCCTCTGATATTTCCCTAACTCTGTCAATAAATATCCTACCATATATTTTTCTCGTTACACTCAGAAGACAAATGTCCCTGTGATTATGTCACACTTCTTTTTCCCCTTTTCCTTTGTTCAGAGGAATAATTATACCTGACATCTCATCCTCCGGGACTTTACCTACCTACCAGGCCAATGTGTACGTCTTCCATAGCCATTCCCCGACTGTCTCTCCTGCATGTTTCATCATTTCACCACACACTCTGTCAATTTCTGGAGCTTTCCCCATTTTGACTCTATTCATTGCTTTCACAACTTCCATTCTATTGATCTCTTCCTCCCGTCTCACCTCCCTCCTTCTCTCAGGCATTCACCGGCCACTTATACTCGCATTACTTTCACTTTCTATGGATAGATACATATAGACAGATAGACAGATAATAAGACAGGCAGATATGCCAAGCAAAGAATAGTAGGAGGTAACAGCAGTCAAACTGACTGTTATCAAATGGTACCAGGCACAACAAACCTTGCCCAATGGCAGTTATTTTATTGCTGTTAAATACTGGCTCTTTTCTGCCATTTAGTGTCAGTGCACAATTTTAAGTCTAAGGTAATGCCGCAAATGTTTTCAAGTAATGCCCTTTGAAAATCCGCCATCTTGTGTTTGACCTTTCAAGGACACTCAAGGTCAAAGGTCATGTGCCAAACGAAAGCCCTGAATGAGACTTCTTATATCTTGGTATTAGGAAATATATCTTCAACTAGTTTCGAGTTATGGCCTCCTGAATATCCGTGACCTTGAGTTTCACCTTTCAAGGTCACTTACGGTCAAAGGTTAAGGCACAAATTAAAATCCCATATGGGATTTCCTATATATTGATAAGAGTATATATCTTTCTATCTTAACCAGTTTCGAGTAATAGCCCCCTGAATGTCCTTGATCTTGATTTTGACCTTTCAAGGTCATTCAGGGTCAAAGGGTCTTGGTGCCAAATGAAATCCCATATTACGATGTCCTGTATGTTCATAAAAGTAAATATCTCTCTCTTCAACCATTTTCAAGTTATAGCCCTCTGAAAATCCGTTACCTTGATTTTATCATTTCGAGGTCACTCGATTACCTCATAAATATTATCACTTTCTTTGGGGACTTTACTTATCAGTAGGCCCATATATCCTGAAAGTTTCATGTAATTTCATCCAGCAGTTTTTCCGTAATGTTGCTAACAAACAAATGAACAAA
>NC_137055.1:17164564-17277064 GCF_032717465.1 Coenobita brevimanus
AAGGTAGTGGTGGAGGTGGTAGGATGGGTTAGGTGGTGGTGGTAATAGTAGAGAAGGTAAGGTAGTAGTGGTGCTGGTGTTGGTAGTAGGGTAATTGAGGTTGTGGTGGTGGTTGCAGTATATTGGTGGAAGTGGTGGTGATGGTGGAAGGATAACTGAGATGGTGGTGGCGGTAGCGGTGACAGTAGTAATAGGATATCTGAGGTAGTGGTAGTGCTGGTGGTGGTAGGATGAATAAGGTGGTGGGATGGGAAATGTAGTAGTGGTGGTAACAGAGGTGAGGTGGTATTGTTATAGTTATGGAAGGAGGGGTGAGGTCTTGGTGGTACTGGTGCTGTGGTAGTAAGTGATGATGGGTTACTTAGTAGTGCTTACAGTTGTGAGTGGCTTGGTTTTGGTAGCTGGGTGGAGGTAAGTAGGATGGGGTAGGAGGGGTGAGGAGGTGGTCGTGATGGTGGCACTGGCGGTGGCTGATCATTGTGCTGGTTCAGTTCGTGCTGGCGAGTGGTGGCTGCGCGTCCTTTCACCCTGTTCGTGTTGTAAGTTTTGTAGCGTTTTGGAGATATATATATATATATATATATATATATATATATATATATATATATATATATATATATATATATATATATATATATATATATATATACAGTATTCACAAGTCCACGATCTACGTCAGGTAATTATGTGCAGTAGATGAATATATAGACAGATAATTAGACAGATAAGACTTTTCACTTAGTTTTGGCTTTATATATAATGTGTAATTTGATGCAGATTAAATAAATGATTTGATTCTGCAAGGCAGATTAACATTATCCTCCCTTCGACAGTCCCATTAAATATCACAACTATATAGTTGAGAAGGAGTTAAAGTAGTGATCATTGCTTGAATGTATTACGTATGGAGCAGAGCATGACAAGTTTAGCACCCTAATCGTCACTTGACTCACATTTGGATGCATCTATGTGTAAAGCAAGAAGCATATATGTGTAAAGAGTTATGCGTTGAGGCGGAGCCAGGAGTCTGGGTTCTTGCGCCTTGCGAGAAAGTGTTGCCTCTTCATAGGGCATGTTACTGATTATTTCTTCCTCCATCATTCTTAGTGTCTCGCCTCGTTTTCTGGGTGTGAAAAAGAGGTGTGATGGTGGTGATGGTGAGACTGATGATTCTGAAGGTGATCTGAATAATACAAAATGCCATATTATATGAATGAAATTGGTCGTTATATTAAAAATTATTAAAGAATTGGACCAATACACTAAGTTAGAATATCGCACTGACTAGGCATTATTGGCTAAAATCAATTGCACTGAGCTCAGTATTATCTCTAATTCAGTCTTATCCAAAATCTGAAAAACAAATTTGAAACATCAGATGAAAATAAATAAAACATGGAGGGAGATTTATTTTCAATTAATTTGAAGGAAACGGCTTTGGAAATATTTTGATAAAAATATCAAGCTGTTAGGATCGCTAAGATGTGTGAGTTTTTGTAAAGATGTAAAGACACAAGAACCCCTTCAATGCTATGACGTGTACTGGTTATGCTCAGGAATACCTGGACATACTTCAAAACAGGAAAGTCTTCTGATATTGGTGGGGTTAATGAAGGCCACCTCTGTCCCGGCAACTTGTAAAATAGTTCTTTTGGGTGAATAAAATCAAGATTCAACACGAACAATATATAAAGTGTGACATCGCACGGAAGTGTTAGGAAGAATATGACTGAACGGTGCGGATGCAAAACTAGGATATCAGATGAGGGAAAGAGGCAAAATTATAACATCATGTTGTAAAAAGGGAAAATAGAAGGATAAATCACAAATGCATATCATACATAATACTGAAGTACAACTAGCAAGGAAAAAAAGAAAAGTGGAACACCAAGCTTTTATCTGTTGTTCCAAGAAATCTTCAGATTAATGTCCTGAAGAACCCTGAAGATGTCTTGAAACAATAGACGAAAGCTCAGTATTCCACCTTTTTTTTCCCACCGAGTTATATTTCATAAGGAATTAGTTAAGACAAAGAAAGTAGAGGTTATAAAAATATTTGAAATAATGGAGCCTAATTTGCCAAGGAGTAGAACATTGATGAGTGAATATAAGTTGCTAATATGTGGGATGAAAATAGATAAAACCTCTCAGACAAAAGAGAAATAAGGGGCACTTTGAAATATCTTTAAAAGGTATATCAATGAATAGTAGTAACTGTTAATTATATAGCGCAAGAAAAAGTATAGCACTCAAAATGTTGAAACTGTATGCGCGAAAATAATACTGTGAAACAGTTGACGAACTAGAAAGAACTATGTGTGGAGTTGTACGGAGAATTGATAAAGCACAATGGAGACAGTGCTTTGGAATGCTTGTGGACAGTGGCGATTCCAGAGGTCCGTTGAATCAAGGTTCCTCACCCCCTTTCATTGACACTGCACAACGATAAACTGTTTGCGATGTTGTTCTGTCTGTTCGCATCTCCTGACTCCTCGTCATCGAAGGACTCATAAACGCTTGGACATGTCATTGTGGACTGGGGCACTTTATCATCCAACATCCACATGTGGGTGAGAATGTACGCTTAACTGCACTATGTTACATTCAAACATCTATGACTTCAGTCATGAGAGAGGCAGACAGGTGAACTGAATTTTGTGACTACTGCTATTAACGTTACGAGAAATGAATCATAGTGAATGGTATGTAAGAGCTGTAGTTTCAGTTCACATGTATAAGTGAAGGTGGGTGTGGGGAGGCTGAGTTTTCTGCTACACCAGGACTTTCTGGTCTGGTCTTGTTTTGACTCTCACTTTCTCCCTTCTCCCTTATTCCATGGCCCTGCAAGCAGCAGGAGTTGGCCTGCTAACACATTAGTCTCTTAATTACTCGTTGTAACCAGGAGAGACCTAGGACAGACTGCAGCACAGAGGGGGGCTCCAGCAATCCTCCCTGCTCTCATCCCAGGGATACGAGTCATATTTATAAAAATTCTTAACCCCTTAAGTCCTAATCGCATCAATTGATGCGATTTGAGTTTTATGCCAAAATGCCTAATCGCATCAATTGAACGCAGCCCGTAAAAAACTGCAGAGCTCTTGCTCCACCCCGATTATGACGTACATAGCTTCAGGCCAATGAGAACTCGCCCCTGATGTGGTGTGAGGGGGGATCGGACCAACTCTCGGCTGCCTCCATGCCACCCGCTACTCCACTCCCTCACACTCATCTTGTCACCAATCACTCTCCCACCCCTCCAAGCAACTGCATCTCTCCTCCCACAACAACCTGCATCCCTTCCCACCCTCTCTTGCCCCTCCTCTTTCCCTGCTAGCCTCGTCACCCCCCCCAACCCCTCCCCATCTCTCCCTCCTTGTCCCTCACTTCCCTTCCAACCCCCAGTAGGCCCCCGAGTGTCAAGCCTGATGTAGGTACCTGTTTCATATTATTTCTACTTCTTCCCAAATTTTTACGCCTCACTCTGTTCATTTCTCACATCGTACCTACCAGTTTCTGTACGTACGTAGTTGGAGAATGCTGTATGTTGTAATACATACGATGCATCTTATTATTATTATTATTATTTTTTTTTTTCATTCTCCCTACCCGCCCAGATTAGCACCTCTGAGTAGTGTCCGTCTGTGTTAGTTTTCTAAAGACCGTGAGGCTTTATAGGGCTAATCCCTGCACCTGTTTCATCTCCCCACACATACAAACACACCTGTTTTCATGGCTTTGTGATAAATTTCAATGAAATGGAGAGTTTCCGCAAGAGAATTTGGTTGTTGCCGAGACTGTAATGATGATATGATAATTGTAATGGTGTGATAAATGTGTAACGGGAAGTTGGGACAGTAAAACGAGAAATCGGAAATTAATTATTGCTTTTTTTCCTTTCTTATGCATGCATTTATAGCATTATTCAACTTTATTTTGATGTCCTTGATGGTTATAAACATTTATATGCATCTGTGTTAGTTTTAGAATGACTATGAGGCCTTGTAGGGCTACTCCCCACACCTGTTTTATCTCCCCACACCTACATACACACTTGTTTTTATGGCTGGTATGACAAATCCCATTGAATGGAGGGTTTCCACAAGAGAATTTGGTTGTTGCCAAAATTTTTCTCCCCAAGTACCACCAAGGCCTTGTAGGCCTACTCCCCGCACTAATTATCTCCCCACACCTACATACACACCTGTTTTCGTGGTAGATGTTACAGAACACAATGAAGTGCTTTCTTCTCATGCGAAAACCTGATTATTTCCAACCCCCGTACCTATAGGCCTACTCTCCACAGCCTACTTTATCTCCCTACAGTCTAGTAATCTCCCACACCTACATACACCAGTTTTCATGGTTGGTGTGACAAAACACTTTGAAATGACCTGTTTCAATAAGAAAAATAGGTAGTTATCAAAATTTTCATGTTTTCGATTCTTTTCGAGGGGTAACTATCATAAACTTTCTTTTTTTACTTTGATGCGCGATTGTGCGGTAACCATTAGGCCTACGGGGGTGCGGATTGCGTTGTCAGGTGTGTAATTCTTCCTCTTTAGCCACAACACAGTCAATTTGCCCTTGGTGAGAGTCGCCAAAACACCCCCGAATTGAAGTTGTGGGAGGTACCTGTCTGAATCAATTGCGGTCTTAAGGGGTTAAGTTGAAACCTTCGTGAATATCCTAAGATTCTTTATGAATATGACGACAAAATTATATTACTATTTCTTTTTGGTCGCCTTAGGCCATTGCTGTTCCACTTTAGGTCAACAGCCGTCAAGGGTCCGGCGGCTGTTTTTCTAGTTATCCCTCTCTCTCTCTCTTTTTTTTTTTTTTAACTAATTTTCATTCTTCTTTCTTCACTTTTGTGAGTTGTACTATTTCTAGCATTAATGTATATATATATATATATATATATATATATACACACACACACACACAGGTATACACTGGATTAATGATCTAATTGGTTGGGTTAAACCTCATCATTAATCGGGATATCAGTTACCGGAGTACTAATCCCCATCGTTAATCGGGATATAGGTTACCGGGGTACTAAACCCCATCGTTAATCGGGATATCAGTTACCGGGGTACTAATCCCCATCGTTAATCGGGATATCGGTTACCGGGGTACTTTAAACATGTATTTCAATGGGGACTCTTTACCAGAGTTGGGTTTCCCACCAAACCAAGTCCAAAACCCACCCAGATGAGCCCAAAAACAGGTTTAAAGGCAATCATAATGGCCTAACAGCTGTCAAGGAAGCCAGCCTAAGCCTACCACCTGTAAATAAATCACTTAACCAACAATTATAATCTGAATATCGTGAAATATAGGTCTGGAAAAAATCAAGCTTAGTAAACTGTACCCCAAAATAATAATGTTCACCACACCTGTGGCTAAAACACATTAACTGAAGTTTAAAAGCAGTTTATAAATCAACCTAAACACACAATTTTAGTCTACAATATCATCAAAGTCGGAAAGAAAAATCAAAACCCATCATTAAACCTGGGTTTGGCCATAATTAGAAGGGGTATGGTGCAATTTCTACCCCCATCGTTAAGCCGGGGTATCGCATCTATGGGTATCGAATATCGAGGTATTACTGTATCTCTCTCTCTCTCTCTCTATTACAATTTACAAGGCATATGTACAAATATATATATATATATATAGATAGATAGATAGATAGATAGATAGATAGATATCATCGTCATCCGTATCTCCTTTCCCACCCTAGTGAAGGGTGTGGAGTAACAGTAACCAGACAGCCCAAAGTTGCCCAATCCAATGGGCCTCACTTCGATTCGCTCACCATTCAAGCCTGCAGAATCCTGGCTTTATCTGATACGCCAATAATATTCACCACATTCTGTAGCTTCACGTAAATGTATGCGATAGAGTCAATCAGGACGCTGTCACATTCAAAAAGGGTGCCAAATCCCTGATCATGCGCTTCTCCTCACAATTTTCATCCAGCCAGCTCGATCTTTTGTCAAGCCCCTAGCCTCACCGACTTCCCAACCTCTCTTCGCCACACACTCATCCACCATACCCCTGTACCTTCTGCTTGGCCTACCTTGAATCCTCCCTCCTTCAAATTCGCTCATTTGTACCTTTTTCACCACTCTATTGTTATCCGTTCTCTCCATATGACCATACCATCTCGGTACACTCTCTTCGATTCTGGTGTCCACAGACTTTCTCACTCCTCATCTTTCACGAAACACATTATTTCGTATCCTATCCACTCTCTGTACTCCACTGCATTCCATAGCAGTCCCATCTCCACTGCTCTTAGTCTAGACTTTTCAGTTTTATGCCACACCATGGTCTCACATCCGTATTTTTAAGTTGGCGCTAACACTCCATCATGTAAACCTCGTGCATCTGCAATACTCAAGCCTCTGTTTCTTATCCAAGCTTTCATTGCACCAGCTACTTTCCTTCATTTTGTCACTCTACTTTCCACGTCTTTTGCACTTTCCTCTCTTTTGTATCACTGTGCCCAGGTACTTGAACTCTCTCACCAATTCCAGTCTCTCTACATTCACTGTAATATCGCCCTCTGAGCCACATTCTCAATAACCATCACTTTACTCTTTTCTACATTTTACTCTCAAGGTACGACGCTCACAGACATCAGCAAAACTCTGCACTCGACAATCAAGCTTTCGTCCGGTATTTGCAAGTAACACTGCATCATCAGCAAACAACAAATTTTAGATATTCCATCCATCACCATTCATTACTTATGCCATCCCTTTCTCTATTACTCGTGTTATTACTTATCTCATCACCCCATCTATCTGTATGTTGAACAACCATGGGGACATCAAGCAACCTTGTCGCACTCCTTCAATGATCATGAACCATTCACGTAGATGTCTATTTACCTTTTCACATGCCTCACTACCATCACATAAACTCTTGACGGCACCTAACAGCTTACCATCTACACCATACATGCGCAAAACCTTCCACAATCCTTCTCTGTCTACTTTGTCATATGGTTTTTCCAGATCCATAAAATCCATAAAGATATCCGCTGCTCTTCTCACACGCCTTCTCCATCATTTGTCTCAGTTCTTATACTGGATCCACACATCCTCTGCCACTCCTAAAGCCACACTGTTCATCACTCACTCGGTCGTCTGAGATATCTTAGTTTCTCCATAATAATTCTTCCATATACATGTCCTACAACACTCAGTAGACTTATGCCAAGATAAATCTTGCACTCACTTTGCTCACCTTTATTTTTTTACAGGGGTACAATCTCTGCCTTTTTCCACCCTACTGGCACAGTTTCACTCATCCAGGCCTTCTTACATATCTCCAACAAGCACTTCATTCTACTCTTCCCACTACACTTAATCATCTCTGCATACATTTCATCAACTCTTGCTGAAGTCCCATTGTTTAGCCGCTTCACAGCGTTCTTCACCTCTGTGAGTGTCAGTTTCCTGGCACTGCATTTCTTCTCTGAACACTCCTCAAACCAATCATATTAACAGTCGCTTTGCTCTCTCCAGTCCCATTCACCAAGTATTCTTTCCACCTAGTCCTTACTTCATCCCCATGAGTTAATAATCTACCACTTACTCGTACAGCCTTCACACTTTCACATTTCTTTCCACTGTCACGTCTACATTTCCACACCTCGTTCCAGAATAATGTCCTTTTTTTCAGAAAAAATTGCATTAATTTTTCTTCCAAGATAATTATTTACTTCCTGCTTTTTCCTCTTCATCACCCTTTTTATGTACTTCTTGTTATTCACTGTAGCCACTTCTTCCTCTTGTCTTCCACTGCTCTCTTGACCTCTTCATCCATCCATGCCATACCTTTCTTCTATATTGTTACACGTACCACACCACACACCGTGTTTACATTCCTGACTAAACAATCCCTATATGTATTCCACACACTGTCCACATCCGTTTCATTCCAATTCACTGAGTCGAACTCCTCCCCTACTTTGATCCTATATTCATCTGCTCTTTCTTAGATCCTCAGCTTCTCGACGTTCAGTTTCTCTCCTTGACTGCTCCTCTTTCTCTTGATCTACCTCATTTCTCTCAGCTTGATCTTGCATAGCACAGTCATATGATCTGACAAACCTCCAAGTCGCCCTCTCACTGCCCTCGTATCAACAACATTACGCAGCATCGATTTCTCTACGAGTACGTAATCAATCATGGCTCCTTTCAACTTGATCATCATTCCCTCTATTCCATGTAAATTTATGTGCGTCTTTGTGTTTGAAATAAGAATTACAAGTGCACAGCCTCCTTTCCTAACACATGTCTTTCAGTCACTTCCCATTATCATTTTCACCTGGTACTCCATTATTACCCATTGTATTACTTATAGGACCAGTGCCTACTCTCCCATTCATGTCGCTCATTACAAACACTTCATAACTCCTGGGCCTTTCTCCACCTTTATCCAGCTCATCCCCAAGGCTTTCTTTCTCGTCTCACTCTTGGCATCACACCATACATAAAATATAATCACTGCCACTTTCATCTTCTCAAACTTGAAACTGACATACTTACGGTACATTATATATATATATATATATATATATATATATATATATATATATATATATATATATATATATATCTCCATCATCCACTCCTACGTTGCCCCAAGAGCAGCGTAGGAGCCCGGGGCTAGGCAAGTTTGTCCTGACATTTACGATGAGAGTGACCAGCCTCTCTCATCCCTGCGTGGCCTTATGAGTAATAAACCCTAACCACCCCTTGGATATAAACCTACTCAAGCTGAGTCCGATTGGAGCTTCTGAATTACCAACTAAACCACCAGGCACCTTAATTTGGTTATATGATCACCAACCAACGTAGTAAATGGTTTCCTGGTGTAACAAAACAATTTAGCCTGTCACTCAGTGTAGCGTCTCCCATTGGCAGAAGGAAGAGGAAAAAATGAAGGAAAGAAAGACAGAAGACGGAGTATAAAGTCACCCATAAGCAGAAGGAAAAAGAAAGAATAAAGGAAAGAAAGACAGAAGAGGGAGTATAAAGTCACCCATAAGCAGAAGGAAAAACAAAGAATAAAGGAAAGAAAGAAGAGGATGGAAAGAAAAGAGGAAAGGGGCACACACCCGAGGACAGCATCCAGTGACTGGATGGTGAGCACCCCCACCTCCCACCAAAAACTTGTGTGTTTGTGTACGTGTGTGTGTGTGTGTGTGTGTGTGTGTGTGTGTGTGTGTGTGTGTGTGTGTGTGTGTGTGTGTGTGTGTGTCTATTTATATATACATAGAGAGAGAGAGAGAGAGAGAGAGAGAGAGGGGAGGGGGGTTTCTTTACCTCTGCCGACAGCCTTACAGGTTCAACGGATTATCTAACGATAAGCCCGTATTAATATCTCACTAAGCATTTTTTGTGAGTACAAATGTACGTGAATACACATTTCACCAGCAGTCATAATTGATGATTTATGTGATTAACTCTTTTGTGAGTATGAAGTGTCAGAAACACCGTATTGTATGTTCTGCATATAAATGTAATACATGCAACGTAAAGGATATTTTTAGTCATTTTTTTGTTTATACAAGGTATGTGCACAGAGTACAGCCCTACATAATTAAAACGCTGCTATCACCTGTACTGTACTGCATATTCCCCACGGCTGTGTTGAATACCTGCTTCCATTCTATACACAGCACTAATCATTCCAATTATTACAATCAAGAAAGTCATGACAATGATGTTGGCCTATAAATGGACCAGAAGTTACATGGTCTGGTTGATCAAGTGAGTTTAAGTGGATTCATCAGAAACTTTAGGAATATTTGAGTCCGTGACTAGACTCCCGAGGTACAAGGAATTTAATGCTATGTGGTCTGTGCCTTAATGGTACTGCATAACTGAAAACCACAGATAATGTCCAGCCAATTTGAGGATTATTTCTTACTCGTAGCACCCGATTGTGACCAAAGCTAGCTTTAGACCAGTAGATTATCCCAGAATGTTTATAAATCATTTAGTCATACATAAATACTGTTTTCATAAACAGAAGGAATAGCCAGGAACGTTACTACGATGTCTGGGAGTTAGTGCAGGTCACAGTTTACAGTGGAGTCATCAATATTCTCGCCACCTTCCATTACCAGTTCCGACTAGAGTGAGATCGATCGTGGCTGTGTCGGTCACTAGGGTGCAAGTCATTATTTGTAAGGCATCCCCTGAGGTTCATAACATCAATCTTTGCGTGAAAAATTATTGGATGAAATATGTTTGAATTGTGCATTGTAATTATTATTTTTTCCCCGTAATGTTGATAATAATTACTTCATATATCAAGAAAATTCAAAATCGTAACATTAATGGAATCCGATAAAGAGTAGGCCTACATATGTACTGTATGTATATAGTCTTTCTTCCTACTGTCCTGTGGCAAAATTCATATTTGTTGCCATAATTTCCGGAAGCTACGTTGTAACTTGTTAACACTTTTATGATGAATATGGCACGATGAAGATTGCATATGTCTCTTACAGTGTAAACTCGTGTAAGTGCTAAAGTATGTCAGGTGAAAGGTGGGTTCGTAATAATCATAAACGGGTAATCAGTGAATGGGCTGTGGGTTTTGGTAATTGGCGCAAAGTATTTACTCTTTTTTACTAGGATCAGTTTTGAATTATTTATCCAGGTTATCGTTGCACCATTTTGATCCTAAAGAGCATAGCAACATTCTTCATTTAGGAATCTCAACATTCTTCATTTAGGAATTAAGACAAAAATATAGAACACAACAGAAAGACAATAAAAACATATTTATCTCTACATAACGATCTTCATTAACGTGAAAGCAGTAAATTCTCTGTTATAATAACTTAAGAGCTTAGGGAAATTTCAGGTACTTCATCGTTCATAACGAAAACGTTGCTTCAACCTTCTTTTATCGAGGATTTCATCTACAAGCAAAGATGTTATCAAGACCTAACAGTGGGCGACAAATGATGATTTCATTTGACTCCCTTGTTGCGATATTAGATATGGCATAGCAGCAAGTCACGATCGAAGTTGAAATTACAGACAAGGCTTCCTGTGTTTCATTAATTCATCTTGGAATACTGTAATGTACGTTGGCCCAACAACTCATATAGTAAATCATATGCTACGTTAAATAATAAAATACATTCATTTGTGTGGTGGCGTAATGCTTGAGGGGAACTTAGGAACGAAGCGGTGCGCTCCTCTCTTGTGACAAAAGACAAATATAACTGGAGTGGAATATGTAAAGAATCATATTACACCAGAAAAACAAGAGGAAGCCATTCCGGTCCATTAGCCATAATTACTGAATTATACTGTCTCTTATGGCATATTTCTTACAGTCCGAAGTTAATCATTGTAACGTTAGAGCAAACTCAGATCAAGCACTAGAGTAATGTGAAAGGTGGAGCTAGAGGCGAAAGGCTTCAGTAAAGGTTTGGCTTTATAAGAGGAAGCATCGTCGCCAGAAAAGAAAAATCCCATGAAACAGAAATTATAGTTCTTGTCCAGTAGAAATACGGTACGATTGTGGCGACCTAACTTGCATTCTTATTAGACATGAAGAGAGACAGAATACATGCACGTATTTTGAGAGAGAGAGAGAGAGAGAGAGAGAGAGAGAGAGAGAGAGAGAGAGAGAGAGAGAGGAGCAATAATTTGGCTTCACATCACCTCCTGGAGATATCTACAGATACGAGACTTAAATTGATGGCTTGCATACACAAGGTCACATCATACATATCATCAATAAGGCACATGCACGTGTGTGAGTAATTACAAGTTATCGTCAGTGTTGGATATGTACCGTGTGCACTTTTTTATTTTATTTTTTTTCAGCAGAATGAATAGTTGGGTGTTTGGTGGATTGGAAGGAGCGGTGAAATGCAGTCTGAAAAGACGCGAGAAATTGATCCCAGAGAACAAAGTGTTTTTTTTTTTTTCCAAAAAACCTCCACTGATCGTGCAACCAAAAATAATAAAATGATTGAAAGAACAGCACTTCTGCCATTACACCGTGACACCCACAGCACCCATCATCGGCGGTGAATAGCAGCTCGGAATGGGTGAAGCGTCGCTTTGTTGTGGAATTTATGTTTATTCCTACATTGTCCAATACGCAACATAAACGGTTGATACATAAGAAAAAAGACTAATTAGAGCCGAATATGGCAGGCAAAATGTGAGAACAGTCACTGCAAAAGAAGAAATGGTATGAAAATTTTATAAGGATTATTGATTGATTATTAATATACAATACAAAAACTGGCGGCGCAACTGCCAGGATCATACAGTATGTCGCCGGACAATAAGGTCAAGACGTAAACAAACAAAAAAAAGTACTGAAGCAAAGTTGATATCCCAGTGTAGAAATAAAAAAAAGAAGTAAAATGACAACAGAATTATTAAATAAATATCAATTACCTGTAAAGGGAGTAGGAAGCCCACTTCCGTAAGAAGACTAGAAACATGTCAGATAGCTTAGGCTCTTCCAAGCATCGTAAGCAGACAAAAGGCACCATCCCTCCCCCTCTGCCTATGGAGGAATGTCTGACGTTGGACCCCCAGACTTAGACTCTTGACCAACAAGTTACGGACTGTAAGGAAAACAAGGCAGTCATCACAATACGGCTGAGTCCGCCACAAAACAACCCATGAGTAAGCCGTGAGTGCCCAGTGCGAAGCTGGGCAACAGGCACCTCCAATCGGCGAAGCATAGATAGGAGAACTCTCGACACAACCAACCTCTAAAAAAAATTTCATTTATCATGAACAACAGCACCCCACAGTCTCTGCCAACAAGTATGGATCGCATATTTCAATGTTGGTGTCATATCGGAAGCGGGAAGTGGGAAGTTGATAAGGGGCCGTGGAGGATATGCGGCTTTAGCTAATGCAAGTTACCTTCTCATTGCCCTCACCATCAACATGCTCAGGAACCTAACAAAACTGGACAAGCTTACCACGCACCTGTATCATGAAGAGTCACTCATGAATGGCAAGGACCGGTGGATGAGTTGAATTAAAGGACTCAGGAGCTAAAATGGTGCTAAGAGAATCAATAAAACTCGTAAAAGGAGCCTCCTCGTGTGATAAAATCAGTTGAAGGACTAAAACCATAGCAGTCAGTTCCGCACTAATAGTAGAGGAATCTAAAGGTTGACTTTCTCCCCTCACAATATTTGGGACAACCACCTCATACTCAAAACCCTTGTTGGCTTTGAACCATCTGTATATACAGGGACAGTGCCTCTCTGAATGTATGAATGATCCAAAAGTAGCTGATAAAGACCTAGAGAAGAGATAGAAGACTTGGCACCTTCAATATATCTGCACGCCCATACCTCTGGAAGGAACCATGGAACAATCCTGGAGAGATGGACTGGACAGACTGGCTCTGCAGTCAATAATAAATCCCCCATAATCTACCTGTCCCTGTACACAAAGGAATACAAAGTGCAAGGATGAAAATCATAATAAATAAATGGTGCGAGGCACACCAAACTATGTCTGACAGAAGTTGTTTTATTGCTGTTAAATACTTTTTTTTCTTTTTAAAGCGAGGAAGAAGGAACCAAACGCTGGGCCCGCAAAACAGTTCCTTCCAAGAAATAGAAAAAAAAATACAAAAAGACGGTCAAATTCAAGATCCATTCATTTCGAAATGCCTTGACGTCTCAAAGACTGGAGAACATAGGAAGTAGGAAATACAGACAGAGGGAGACAGTTCCAGAGATGACCTGTTGCATTAATGAAAGACCGGGAGTAACAGTTAACTCTTGCATTAGAGAGCTGGAGAGAATAAGGAGGAGAGTTTGTTGCTAGAAAGGTGCTACGCACCCGTCACATGGGTGGAGGGATGCAAGCAGACAGTTCAGAGAAGCAGTGACCATTGAAGTAGCGACAGAGAAGAGATAAAGAGGCAACATTGCAGCGCAGAGACAGAGGTTGAAGGGAGCCAGTAAGAGGAGGAGACTTGATGAGACGAATAGCCTTTAACTCCACCCTATTGAGAAGAGCTGTATGTGGGGAGCCTCCCCACACATGAGAGTTGTACTCTAAACAGAGGCAAATAAAACCCGTGTATAAAGTCAACAACTGTGCAGGGGTAAAGAAAGCACGGAGTCAGCTTATCACACCTAATCTCTTAGAAGCAGATTTTACAAGAGATGCAATATGATCTTTCCAAGATAAGTCCCAAGTGAATGAAACCCCAAGCATGTTCAAGGATGATGCAGGGTTGAGCTGGATATTAGTAAACTTTAGTGGGTACTCTTGTGGAAGATTTTGTCGGGTTGATAGGTGTAAAAACTAAGTCTTTGATGCTTTAAAAACAACAAGATTATTTTTTACCCCAGTCAGAGATACGAGCCAAGTCAGACATTAGGTGTGCCATAGCCTCAACCGTTGTTTGTTGAAGTAACTGCTGAGATGGACGTTGTGGAAAGGTGAAGGGTGGAATCATCAGCGTACCAGTGGAAAGGGTTAGATGTACAGTAGCTCCCAAAAGTATCTTTAAAGTGTGGTGCGAAGAATGGCAGAATGAACAGAATGAAACATTATTCCCGGCCACTTGTCGTCTCGGTGCGGTTGGTACGCATGGTTAGGTATCGTGGGTGGTACTGCTAATAAACACATCAACGCCACGATGTGACTGCAGACATCCATAGACTTGTAAATGGTAACAGTTCAGCTATATTTATACCTCTGTGTTAAAGAATATAACCCATTACACACATTATACTGTGATAAATGTATCTTGGGAAACATAGTAACTGCGATGGGCAGAGTTGCCATGTTCGAAAACTGACTGCGATGGGCTAAGTTATCATGTTCGAATATAAGTGAAGGAATGAATTCTCCGGGCTAGGCCTATATTAGACCATATAGCCCTGATAGGGTGATGAGAGCGCTAACTTTCAGCTGAGTAGCCACCCGGGTGGGGTACGAACTCACTGCCTCACGGTCTTGAGCTACGCACGCCACCATTGAGTCACCCAGCCCCCCTTGAATATAAGTGAAACTCTGATTATTAAACAGCATCAGAAAAATACCCATCACAATTCTTTCGTTATCACAACTACAAATAGATTAACAATGCAGAGGTTAATAATAGCCTATAGGGTCTGCATGTCGGACAATTTTAACCACACATCATTATTTTTACATACTACCCGAATGTGGCAATATCTCGGTGTCGGAAGGTATTGAGGTGTGGTGTTTCGTTACGTGAATGGCACAGCTTCATAGCAGGTGTCGCGTCGATTGAACAGAGGTCTGGATGCAGGCGGTGGATACAGTGGTTATTAAATGAATAAAAGGAGTCCCCCAAAGTGTGTTTAACCTTAACCTGTATTTCTTTTACATATAATGTCCAATATAAGAATGAATCTCGCATGTCACCTCCACAATACGGCTGGTGTATCAGTGACAAATGGGTTTATACGCTGCTCTGGGGATTAGTTTCAGATAAGTTAATTTACTGTCTTTACATTTCGTTTACCTCTACTTGTCTCTCTAATATTTGTGTGCCGTTCACATTACACTGGGTGTCATATGCCTCTCAGTCATAATCACAGATATTATATAAACACTTTCGCAAAATATATCAGTTCTAGGAAAGCTTGTACTGTATACTATTTATCTAGAGTGCTGATAACCTTGTGCTGGCACTCGTGAAAGCATTACAGATGAACCACAGAAAGAGTAACCGTGCCTATGTTAAAATGAACTAGTTGTCACCATAATAACATCAAATATATCTACATATGACGAAGTGATTAGTATTACGTCAGTTAGAAAACGGTATATACAATCCCAGGGCATATGCAGGTGTATGGGAACCACTCCCCAGCATGCGGGTCTACCAATATTGTTGCCGATTCATGCAACACGTGACAGAGACATCGTCCATTGTGTCAGAATGTATAGTCCTTTTTTTAAAGATACTTTTGGGAGCTACTGTACAGCTTAGAAGATCATTGATGAATAAAAAGGAAGAGTTGGTGATAAGAGAGAGCCCTGAGGAACACCACTGCTGATAGATCTAGGAGAAGAATGATGGCCGTCTACAACAGCGGCTATAGAACGACCAGAAAGGAAGCTATAGATGAAGGCACAGATAGAAGGATAGAAACCGTAAGAGGGCAGTTTGGAAATTAAAGATTTATGCCAGACTCGATTGAAAGCCTTTGAGATGTCAAGTGCAATGGCAAAGCTTTCGCCAATGTACCGAAAGGAGGATGACCAGGAGTATGAAAGGTAGGTAAGAAGACAGCCAGTGGAGCATCCCTGATGGAACCCATACTGACGATCAGAAAGAAGGTCGTGATAGGAAAGATGATTTAAAATTTTTCTGTTAAGAACAAGCTCAAAAACTTTTGAGACACAGGATGTTAAAAGCAATTGGACGATAGTTAGAGGGTTTGAAATGGTCACCCTTCTTTGGGGCTGGCTGAATGAGAGCAAACTTCCAAGAAAAGTCGGAAGGTCCAAGTTCAAAGACAAAGGCAAAAGAGTTTATCTAAGCAGGGTGTAAGCAGAGAAGCACAGTTCTTGAGGACAACAGGAGGGACTCCATCAGGCCCATATGCCTTGTTAGTATTGAGACCAGTGATGGTAGAAAATACATCTAATGTCAGCCATGAGGAAGTCAGAGGGTGGAAGCGATGAAGGAACAGCATTGGAGCTGTCTAAGGTGAAACTGGAGGAGAAAGTCTGAGTGAAGAGACCTGCTTTATCAGTAGAAGAAATAGCTACGGAGCCATCAAAGCAGAAAAGAGGAGGGAAGGATGATGAGGAAAAGTTGTTAGAAAGGTTTTTGTGAAGGTGCCAGAAGGAGCGGGAAGAATTCGAGTTGGAGAGTTGAGAGCATTTAGTACAGATGAAATTAGTTTTAGCAGAGCGAAGAACAGACTTAGCACAATTCCAGGCAGAAACATAAGCAAGATGTGATTCAGGGGTGGGTTGGCTCCAGTACCTTTTATAGGCCCTCTCCTTGTTGAGGACAGCATTAGAACAAGCATGATTAAACCAAGCCTTTCTTGCATTAGTCAAAGGATATGAGAAAGGAATGTATGCTTCCATGCCCAAGAGAATAACCTCCATAATACGCAAGGCACACTCAGATCGCTCCTGGCCATGGAAGCAATAATCATTCACAGGGAAAATCAAAAGTACTGCCTGAGTGCCTTGCAATCCCCAGCTCCAAAGTGCCACAGACAATGTTTCTTTGTTGGGTCCACAGGCTGTACCGGAGCAATAGGACAGGTTATGGTACTAAGGTTATGATCGGATGAGCCCACTGGGGAGAAAAGATTAACAGTGTAAGCAGAAGGATTAGTTGTAAGGAGAAGGTCAAGTATGTTGGAGCTCTCTCCGAGGTGGTCAGGGACACGGGTAGGGTACTGTACAAACTGCTCTAGGTCATTAACCCTAGATCAGCAACTATGCCTAACTAACGCTATCGGCAACCATCGGCCACATGTGGCCAGATTAAAAAAAAAAATACTTATATGCATTGCACGTTTATAAAATTTTTATCACATGTAGAGTAAAGACTAATGAAAATGTTGGCACCAAAAAAAAAAAAAAAAGTATGGATTTTTTTTATTGTAATTTTTTTTTCTAAAGGCACTAAAAACCTGTCAAAATTACACTTATAGTAACATATTTGGTTATAACTTTGTTTGCAGCCTTCTCAAGGGTTGCTGACAAGGATACGTTGATTCCAGACAACCCCCTTGATGGTCATGTTAATGGCTAGAAAAAACTACCAAAAAAAAAAAAAAAAACACCATACAAACGGTGTTTGCAACCATGGCCACATGTGGCCTTTTTCAATATATTAGAGAAATAAAAAACACGAGCAACCCAGACGCACCTTGAATCGAAAGAACAAGCCAAAAGGGGAAGCTACCTGGATGGTGAGCCAAATTCTCAAAATGGCGCCATGGCACCAAGCTTTTAAACTTTCTCTGGCCAGATGTGGCCGGTGGTTGCTGATCTAGGGTTAATGATAGAAAAGATGTAGGCTTGTTCACCAGGTGGATCAGTCAAAGGAGAGGAGAGCCAAAGGTGGTGATGAACATTGAAATCTCCTAGAATGGAGATTTCAGAGAAAGGAGAAATGGATATAATGTGTTCCATCGTAGAAGTAAGATAGTCGAAGAATTTTGATAGTAGAATCAGAAGATTAGTCAACACCACAGATATATTTAGTCAGAGAATAACAGGAGAGCCAAAGCCAAAGAGTAGAGAATTCAGAAGAGTCAAGTTCAGGAACACAAGAACACAATAGGTCGTTGTGTACACATACACAACAGCACCTTTGGCTTTGAAATAAGTATAGAGAATGTAAGAGGATACAGAAAAGGGTTATGCATCAGTTTCCTCAGACAGCTGAGTCTCTGTCAGGAAGAGGTGAGGTTTAGAGGAGGAGAGGTGATGTTAAACAGAAAGTTAGAGGAAATGCCTCGGATGTTGCAGAAATGAAGAACTGAGTCAGACAGTGTTTCTAGGCAGCTCATAGAGTCGTCATCGGGAAAGGGGCAGATGGCGGGGGCATTTATGGTTCCCCCCCTGGGGACTCCGAGGCATGGTTTAGGTGCGCCATTTTTTGTTTTTTTATTTTGAAAAAGAAGTGCATGTAGACTGGTGTTGACAGTTAGAGAAACTTGTATTGGAGAGCATGCTGCGCTACTCTGTGTTACTGAAACACTGAAAAAGTTCAGCAAAGGGGAATGATCCGGAACTAGTCCCGAGTGCTGATGAAATGGGAGCTCCAGCTCTCCCTGTCATCAGCTTTCTACCCACCTTGGGAGTACTGCCCTGCTCGATTGATACTACAGTCAATATTGCCATTTAGCGTCAGTACGGTACACAAGTAAAGTCTAAGGTAATGTCGCAATTATTATTAAGTCACTCCCTCTGCAAATCCATGATCTTGCATCTGACCTTTCAAGGTAAATCAAGGTCAAAGGTCATGGTGCCAAATAAAAGCCAATATGTGACTTCCTACAGCCTGCTAATAGTAAGTATCTGTCTTCAACGATTTTTGAGTTATAACCCCCTGAATATCAGTGACTGTGAGTTTGACCTTTCAAGATCACTTATGGTCAAAGGTCGTGGTACTAATTAAAAACCTTTATATGACCTCCTATATGTTGATAATAGTAAATATCTCTCTATCTCCAAACAGTTTCGAGTTATAGCCCCCAGAATATCCGTGACCTTGAGTTTGACCTTTCAAGGTTACTCAGAGTCAAAGGTCTTCGTGCCAAATGAAAACTGATATTACGAGTTCCTGTAAGTTCATTATAGTAAATATCTGTCTTTAACCAGTTTCAATTTATAGCCCTCTGAAAATCCGTGACATTGATTTTAACCTTTCATGGTCACTCACTTACCTCTAGAATTTAGAAACTTTCTTTTGTGACCAGTGCTCACATATCCTGAAACTTTCATGTAATTCTATTTAGCCGTTTTTCTGTAATTTGCTAACAAAGAAACAAATAAACAAATTAGGCCAAAAACAATTCCTCGCCGGACTCCGTCCGGGAGATGTAAAAATTACTTGTGACACACATACACAGCAGTGAGTGACTGAGTCTGGTATACGTCTCACACGGTTCCAGCATTGAATGATTAGTGACTTGTGCTGTAGATCAAGGGGAGGCAACCCAGCCTCCACCAACAAGCTAGGAACTGGGGAGAACCTGAAAGCACCAGTAGCAAGACTCAATCCAGCATAATGCACAGGATCAAGAACACTACGCCGCAGCACAGCACTGGAGGAGTACACCTCGCCATCACAGGCAGGTTTAGATCCTACAAAGGATTGGTACAGATGTAGGAGTGTCTTCCGATCACCAACTCATGAGACGTAAGATAGTACCATCCACAAAATAATTGATTGCATGGACGACACTCATAGAAGTTTCAACTGTAAAACCCAGTAAAGCCGACAGCCAAATGTTAAGCCAAGGAACCTGGTCTCCTCCATGTACTGTTGCTGGCACCCACTTTGAAATAAATCAGGGTCTGGGTGAACCCCCTTTATTCTATGCAAATGGACAGCTTGAAGAATAATGAAAATTTCTCCGTTCCGCCCAGTTGCCGACTTTGTCTAGTGCTAGCTGCATTCTCCTTTCAGCTGCACACATCTGGGATCCAGCAAACCATATCGCTAGCTCATCCACATAGATGGAAGAAGACACCCCTTCAGGTAGGGAACTAACTATGTCATCGATGGCAACAGCAGTATAAAGGCACACCGAGCACATTCCCCTGACGAACACCTTCCTGAACTCTGGGGACAATAAGGAGCCAACATCGACTTGAAAACTGCACTTTGTCAAAAAGTCGTTAACCCTGGATAGGCAACCTTACCAGTCATAGAATATACCCCATGGGAAAAAAAATAGTTGTTATGCATTTAATGAGCTGCAAAAATACAGGAAAACTTAGAAACAATGTGCTTTCTTTTTAACCTAAAGCTGAATATCAGATCATTTTCTAAGTACCAATCTCTCTCTCTCTCTCTCTCTCTCTCTCTCTCTCTCTCTCTCTCTCTCTCTCTCTCAATATATATTGTACACATACATATTGTGAAAGAAGTGCTTCTCAGTACCGTGGATGGTAACCTGGGGCATAAAATTCCTACATACACAAGCACCTACTGTAGGAGCAGGGGTATAAATAAGACACTCCCACCTGCAAACAGGGTTTAAGGGTGGGTGAAGGTAGAGGGAAGCAGAGACTTGCCGCCCACGTAATTAGGACATGACAACCAATGGGAAATTATTACCCCAGGTTGCCTATCCTAGTAAAAGGTATCCTGGGCTATATAATTCCCACAGGCATAAAAAAGGCACCCAGGAGCAGGGGTAGAAATGACACCTCCACCTACAATGCGGGTCTAAGGGCGCGTGAAGGTAGAGGGAAGCAGAGATTCGCAGCCCAGATAATTACCACATGACAACCAAGGGAGCAGTTAGTGGGATTTTTATTAGTTCAAGTTGTCTGTGTAGGGTTAAGAAACAATGACAGGTGGCCATGCCACCCAAACCTTTGAAGCTGACTCAGAATGCCATGGGACCATGCTGTGTCATATATCTTTTCGAAATCATAGAAGACTCCCACAAGTCGTTGTCGGGATACAATAACCTCAAGATAGCTGACACAAGTCTGATGAGGTTGTCTGATGTACACCCACTAAAATAATTATCGGCTCCCCTTCCCTCGATACACTTCACAACTATCACTGGCAATGAAGCCGTGAATATGCGGTAAGGGTTGGCACACCTGATACTTAGTAAGGGTTGGTACACCTGATACTCCCTCTCTCCAGCCCCTCCCTCCCCCCATCTCTCACTCTCTCTGTCCATAGTATAATTCCCGTAGCTTCATGCCGTGTATAATGAATAATTTATAGCAAAGGGCATTAGGCTTGAAGGAAAGTTTCAAAACCACTCAGCATAATCCTTTAGATAATATAAAAATCAAAGTGCTATTAGTCTCCCTGGCATCCATCATATCCGAGCTTACCTCCTTAGGATTTTCGTACACATTATGATACAATGACAACCACCATTTGCATTTTCAGAATGGGCTGATGGCAAACTATATAGGCCTAGGTGTCCAGTGTTACAACACCCCATGAACAATGCATGTAAAGTATACATAGTATGTATTGTAGTATTGTTATAATGTTAACCACATCAGTGACACGTGAATGAAACTGAAGCTGGTATCACTATTCTGATGCTGAAAACAACATCGCGAAGAGGGTGATCAGTAGGCATGTTCGTTTATTTTACTGTAGGAATGGCTTTTATCTAAGACAGTTCTCGATTTGCACAGAATGTGAGGAGTGTGTTACCTAAGAAAATATACGATTTGAGCTTTGAATGAGCAGTAGGAGTTTTAATGCTGATTCTGCATCTGATCTACATTACACATCAGCTTACTCGTTTATAATTACTATGAAAACTTAGTCTATATATTTTATAAAAACTATGTTCATACTCCAGCTCTCTCTACATAACGTAAAAGACAGGGTTATTTAATACGCAAAACTAATTGCTTAGTAAGCAGTGCTATGAAGCCTCCGATAGCATTATGATTACGGACCTAAGACGTAGCAGATCTGGGATACCAACGAGACATTTTATTGAAGAAGTTTATTCCCAGATCTCTCGTCCAGTGTGTCAAGTTTTATCACGCTAAAGGTGTGCCGATAATTTTTTTTAGTGGGTGTACAGCACATCCTACGAAACCCACTTTGTGATGGTAAGAAGAAACCATTCCTCTCTAGACACTAAATGAGCCTCAGGCTAACCATCTTCTCAAACAGTCTGCACACACGAGACCTCAAACAAGCTGGACGATTATTAAAGACACTAGAATTATCCTTACCCAGCTAAGGAAATGGGAGGACTATATCCATCTTCCAGTCAGTGGGGACTACACCTTTGTCCCATATTCTATTATAAAGATCTAATGAAACAACAGAGAATCGTATGACAAATGGCGGAACATAGCTTAACTAATGTCATCAGGTCTAGGAGCAAAGCCACTACACTGTTAGACAGCAGCATATAGTTCACGGAGAGTAAAGAATGCATTATGAGGTTCTCCTCCTCCAGACGAAAAGGTAATGCCTAACCTCTCTCGTTGATGATGAAAACAAGTAAATGGCTTGGCAGGATCTGATTTAGATACATTATAAAAATGCCCTGCGAAGGATGAAGCTACCTCGTAGGCGTTGGATACAGAAATCCTCTGGATTTTAAGTACTGAGGGAGAAGGTGAATACTTGCCTAATATTTACAGTACCTTATCTTCTTTCAGACCAGTGGCAAGGGAGTGGACATGGTAACAGACGAGACATAGGTCCTCCACTAGGTGTGACGTGGGTTTTCCAAATTCCACTGATAACGAGCACGACCTCTCTTAAACTAAATTTTAACAGAATCATCATATTTATTTCTCCTGTATCTCCTGCTACCAGGTTTGTAGTATCTCCTAGCCCAGCGTTTCACATTTTTTTTTGCTTCATTCCCCACTTGTTGAGATCTTAACATCCTTCAGCTTTCTCGCAGACTGCTCACAAATAATGATGGGAAAAAACTATTTTGGTCTCTGTCTATCTATCTATCTATAGCCCGACGCCCTAATTCCGCAAAGTGTGGCCGCAGACAAACACATCCAAGTCGCTCTGTCACCCACTATTTGATTACCCTCCACCCAACTCACTTCCCTCCCCCCTTCATATACCTTTCAACTCCATCCCTCCACCTCATCCTCAGTCTCACCCTTCCTCTCCCTCCTCCCGCTTCGCCTACATACACCCTCCTAGTCAGTCTTTCATTCTCCATTCTCTCCACATGTCCAAACCACCTCAATGTATTTCTCCTAGTTTTCTCAATCACATCCACATCCATCCCACAACGTTCTTTCACTTCTTCATTCGTCAACCTGTCCCTACATGTCACTCCACATGCTCCTTTCAGGTAACTCATTTCCACTGCTCTCACTCTTGACTTGTTCCCCTCTAGCAAGGTCCACGCCCCGCTTCCATACGTCACGGTAGGGATCACAGTGACTTTTTGACTTCCATACTCACCTCCCTATTTCCCTCTATCGCATTCAATGAAACAACAACCTTCCTTCCCTGCTGTACCCTTTTAAGCACTTCATCCCCAAAACTTCCATCCTTACTCATCACACTACCCAAGTACTTGAATTCTCTTACTTTCTCCATCCTCACCATCAAACCTCACTGTGTATTCGGTGACTTCATTCCTCTCAAACACCATAATTTCACACCTGTTTACATTAACTTTCTGATTCCTCTTCCTACACACTGTCCCGTATTCATTCACCAAATCTTGCAACTCCCATTCATCTTCACTCAACAATACTGTATCATCAGCAAACAGCAACACCGGAATCTTCCAAACCTCACCCTCATTCATTAGAGCCACCCCCACAGCAACTGCCCTACCTTGCATCTCTTTTACAACCCCATCCATGAATATATTAAACAGCCATGGAGACATCACACATCCCTGTTTCAGACCCACATTTAGATCAAAGAACTTACTCAGCTCACCACCCACTTGCACTGTAGCCCAAGCTCCCTCGTACATACTCTTCACAGCACTCATCAATAATTCCCATCCGCTCCATATGTTCTTAATACCTTCCACATACCTTGCCTATCTACTCTGTCATATGCTTTCTCCAAGTCCATGAAGGCAGCATACACTTTCTTTCCCCTTTGTAGATGCTTCTCCTCTAATCATCTTAGAACAAATATCTGATCTACACACCATTTTTCCTTCCTAAAGCCCCCTTGTTCTTCTCCAACTAACTCCTCTGTTATATGCCTAACCCTATCAATGAGTATTCTACCATATATTTTACCAGTCACACTAAGAAGGCAAATACCCCTATGGTTACCACATACTTCTCTCTCCCCTGTTCCTTTGTATAAAAGAACAATTATACCTGATTTCCAGTCCTCTGGAACCTTTCCCTCTTCCCAAGCCAATCTACACAACTTCCATATCCATTCCACAACAATTTCGCCCCCATACTTCAACATTTCACCACACACTCCATCAATTCCTGAGGCCTTTCCCGTCTTGATCTTCTTAATTGTTTTAACTACTTCCACCCTGCTGATTTCTTTCTCCCACCTCTCATCACTTCTTCTCCCAGCCATTCCCCAACCACTTACACTCGCACTGCTCTCACTCTCTACATTTAACAAATCCACATAGTCTCCTTCCATCTCCTCATTTTCTCTCTCTTCTCCACCAACAATCTATTATTCCCATCTTTCACTTCCTTACAATATCTCTTTTCACACTGTCTTACTTTCTTTACCTCCTTCCAAAACAATTTCTTACCCTTCTTCCATTTCATATTCAGATTCCTCCCAAACTCTTCATCCACTCTCCTCTTACTCCCCTTTACCAATCACATCACCTCCCTTCTCCTGCTCACATATACTTCTGTCTTCTCTCTCTCATCTCCCCTACCTATACTCGCTAGCCAGTTACTATTTATCTTCTTCTTTCGTTACACAGCTCGTTTCACCTCATCTTTCCACCATGCTGTCCCTTGCACACCCCTGCATCTCCTCCTCACTCCACAAACCACCTTGCACGCAGCTCTCTTCCGTGAATATCTTGCATACTTTTTCCACCATTTCCATCTGCTCTAACTCATACCTTCCCAGTCTTTCTTCCACTATGCTCTTATACTGCAATTTTCTCTCTTTTGCAACGTCACTCTTTTCACAGGAGCTGTTACCTCCTGTCTTTCCTCTCGTCTCTTCACCCATTTTCATTGCAGCTTTACTTTGGCCATCACTAAGTGTTGGTCCGAAATTTCATTCCCCCATCCTCCCCACGCTCTTGCATCCAACACTTGTCTTCTCAGTCGCACATCCACGCACACGTAATCTATCATTGCCTTTTGTTCAACCAGTTCACCGTCCATCCTCTTCATGACTCTCCATGTATAACTGTGGATCATCTTATGCCGAAAGGTGTTGGCTATTGCCAACCCCTTACCAGTACAGGTGTCCACCAAGCACTACCATTCCCATGTACTTCAGCTGGCACACCCCACTGACCAACCACTCCATCCACTCGTACATTCCCAATTTTGCCATTCATGTCTCCAATCAAAAACACTCTCTCGCTCCTCTCTAACTTATCCATAAATGCTTCTACACTCGCCCAAAACTAATCTTTCACTCTTGCCACTCTGTCCTCTGTTGGTGCATACGCACATACAATCGCCCAAGCTTGTATACCTGCTTTCATCCTCACCCATACAATCGTTGCACCCACTGTTCGATACTCTTTTACATTCTCCTTCCACTTCTTTCTATCAGACATACTCCCTCTCCTGCCCTCTCATTCTCATCAACTCCCTCACATATCCTAAACCATACTTACATTCTTTCACCGTTTCACCTTTCCATTTAGTTTCAATCAGTCCACAAACATCCACTCTTGCATCCTCAAGCACCTGAACACTCTCTGTCTGTCTGTCTGTCTGTCTGTCAATCTCTGTCTGTCTTTCTGTCTGTCTGTCTGTCTCTGTCTGTCTGTCTGTCCGTCTCTCTCTCTCTCTCTCTCTCTCTCTCTCTCTCTCTCTCTCTCTGCCACTTCATCATTCACTTCTCCCACATTCCACGTTCCCATCCTTAGAATGTCCTTTGTCCGTTCCTTGGTCGTCAACGTATGGTCCATCCTGGTCCGAGGCGCTTTGTTCGCTTGATTAGTTAGTTCTTTTTACGGGGTGGGACACTAGCCCACCACCAACCCTTTTAGTCGTCTCGTACAAGCAGGGATACTGAGGGAGTATTCTTGAAAACCCCCTACCCCCAGGTAGTTGCTTACAACTATCAATCAGAATGCATATTTTGTTACATATCAATGATTTAGATGACACTGTTTGCTTTCAGTCAGTCGAATGATCCGAGATTGAGTCACTAATAATGTGCATCTCATATCTGGATCCACATCCAACTGATTTCGGCTTTAGTTTCTTATATGTAGAAGGGTGGAAAAACTAGATTCACAAAAAATTATTGTGGAAACCGGCAAGAGGAACCTAAGTGCGATTTCGCTAACGTTTGGCCATGACTGATACATGGAGCACCAGAGCTCAGAGATTTTTCTTCATAAAGGTCTCTGGCAACAGCATCATTCTTGAGGTCAAGGAATTCGTCCTGAGCATCATCGGGAATGACAGCAATATCAAGAGTGTCAGTGAAAGGATGCCTCACCAATTTCCCTCCTTCCTCCTTGAATTCTGGGAAGTATCTTTTAAACTCACTTTCCAAGGATTTCAGGTGCTGAATTGTTTCACTTTTGAGTGATGGGGCAAGGAGGTGATCCTCTTCAGTCTCGTCAAGAATAGTTGAAAGATTCTTAAACATGGCAACTTTTTCTGTGCTCACTTTCCATTGCCAGTTCTGGAGTTTAGCAAGAAATGCACGCATACAGTCCATGAGGTGAAATACATTCCTTCTCTTGCTTTGTGCTTGAGATTCAGCCTGTTTAGCTTCACAAAATTTTCGGCCAGTTATGCGAGACGTGACAACCACAACGCCTAATTAAAGAGACTTAACAGGTTATCCTTCCCTTTCATTTCCAGGAAAAGTTTAAGTTCTCTTCGAAGTTCACATACTCTGTTCACAGCATTGCCCTTGGAATGCCATTGCACTCTGAAGCAATAGAGGAGGGCTTCTTGCTCTAAATTCATGTCATCACAGAATTTCTGAAAAAACAAAAAAACAAAAAACAAAAAAACAAAGCTGGCACATTTTACAACTGCCTCCAGGATTTTGCAAAGGGCATCAGGAAGGGTTTTTGACCCGAGTGCAAAACGATAGATCACACAATGAACCACTTTGCATTCAGAACTACCTCCTTGACCTGCTTCAGTAGCCCCGATTTTGATCCAGTATCGCCGGAGTCCCATCAGTACAGATGGAAAGAACACTTCAAGGAACAGTATAGCACAGAGAATGAAAGTAATGAGAGTATAAGTGGCTGGGGTATTGCTGGGAGAAGGAGGGTGGTGAGAAGGGAAGAAGAGATCAATGGGACAGAAGCAGTCGAATCAATGAAGAAAGACAAAATGGGGAAAACCACAAGAATTAATGGGATGTGTGGGGAAATGCTGAAACACGGGGGAGAGACAGTAGTGGACTGGATATGGAAGATGTGCAGATTGGCCTGGGAGGAAGGTAGAGTCCCAGAGGATTGGAAGTCAGGGATAATTATTCCCCTGTACAAAGCAAGGTGGGGGGGGGGGGAATGTGCAGTAAGCACTGAGGCATTTGTCTTTCTAGTGTAATAGGCAAAGTATATGGTGGGATGTTTATTGACTGAGTTAGGGAAATAACAAAGGAATTAGTTAATGAAGAACAGGGGAGGTTTTAAGAAGGGAAGAGGTAGTGTATATCAGATATTCATCCTCGAGTCTTTAGTGGAAAATTTTCTAGAGATGCGAAACAAGTTGTATACAGCCTTCATGGATTTGGTGAAAGAGTATGTCAGAGTGGTTAGACAAGGAATGTGGAAAATATTAAGACTATATGGAGTAAATGGGAAGGTGCTGAATGGTAAGGGTGCCGTGCATGTAGACAGTAAACTCAGTGAGTTTTTCTATCTGAATGTTGGATTGAAGCAGGGATGTGTCATGTCACCATGGCTGTTTAATCTGTATATGGATGGGGTTATAAATGAGATACAAGGTAGAGGACTGGATGTTGGAATGGCCTTCATGAGGGAGGACAACGTTTGGAAACTTCCTGGACTTTTGTTTGCAGATGATACTGTATTGTTGAGTGAAGACGAAGGGGAACTTCAGGGTTTAGTAAATGAGTTTGAGAGAGTGTGTAGGAAACGGAAACCAAAAGGTGAATGTAGGGAGGAGTAAAGTTATGGTCTTTGAGAGAAATGAAGTAATGAATGTACTGTTAGGTTGGATGATGAAATGGGATATTTGGGTGCATTTAAGTACTTTGGTAGTAGATGAGTAAGGATGGATGTCTGGAGGATGAAGTGCTTGGAAGAGTACAAAAAGGAAGAAAGGTTACTGGTTCTTTGAAAAAAGTGATAAATTATTGGGAAGTAAGCATGGAAATACGAAAGTCGCTGCATGGCAGAACTGTGATACCAACTCTAACCCATCGATGTGAAACTTGGTTCTTGTTGGAAGGACACAAGTCAAGAGTAAGGAAATGGGTTATTTGAGCGGAGCATGTGGAGTTGCATGGAGAGACAAAGAAATAAGGAAGTGACGGAGTGTTGTGGTGTGGATGTGGATGTGATAGAAAGCGTTAGGAGAAATACACTGACGTGGTTTGGCCATGTACAGAGGGTGGAGAGTGAGGGACGAACGAGGAGAGCGTATGCGAGTAAGGGGGGGAAAGGGAGGGGGAGGCCGAGGATGAGATGTAGGGATGCAGTGGAGAGGTATATGAGTGAGGGGGTCGTTAGCTGGGGCGAGTGTAGTGAAATGGAGGGGTACAGGGCGACATCAAGGAGATTTGTTTGTGGCCACCTTGTTCGCAATTAAGGCGTCTGGCAATAGACAGTTAAATAGGTTAACTGATTTAAAATTAATGATGACGAAAAATCACCAGCATCACACGGCTTTCACCAGACTTGCTTGATTTATTTTCAGCTACACCCAAGGAAACTATAATGCATTGTGAAGTCACTGGTTTTCAGTATATGATTCTTTGGCAAAAGAATTCTGCATTCAATTGTTCATTATTTTTTGTTTCTAATAAGTCTGAATAAGTTTTACTACAGAATCTTTCGAGCTAATAATGTAGATGTTACCACTATCGCAACTGAAGCACATTTCATCCGGCATTAGAGTAACTATAATATTCTCCAAGTTCTCAGCGTGTGGTTGCCGGGTTCCGTCATCACTTTTACTTATGCAAAGGTTATGTAAAATCATGTTTACACTTTATGAAAACAATGCGAAATGTCGTGCGAAACTGCCAAATGCAGCATTACACTTTCAATCTTCATTTTTAATCATTACTGTGTGAATTACACACTGTCAAAAATGTTGACAGTAAACAGTAAATGCTGATTCAAAAAAGAGGTAAAAAGATGTCACACGCAACAAAAGAAAAATAAGATGCCACAAATGAATACGAGGTCATCCAAAAACATCAATAATTACTAGAGGGACGCTCAGTGGAGGGCATCTCTTAGACAAGGTAAGCTAATTTGAGCGTATCTCTTCGACAAGGTAACCTAATTTCCAAAGCACTCTTCATAATGGGTTAGGTTTTCTCATCATTGATTAGGGTTTTGCAAAAAAGATTTTCCGGGTCCAGAATCTGTAATACTATCAGTCCCAAAAGTCAGTCGATTGTTTCCTGGGACATAGGCTATCTTCCCACCAAGCTTGGTCCAAATCTCTCTTTTAGTTATTGATTAATCCTGATAACAGACAAACACCGTGATCCAGATTGATCCCAAAAGTTAATCGATTGATCCCTGGGACATGGGCTATCTCCGAACTACATTTGGTCTAAATCTCTTTTAGTTTTCGACTAATCGTGTTAACAGACAAACAAACTAACAAAAAAACAAACAGGGGTGAAAACATACTCTCCTTGTCCAAGAGAACAAGAAAGCAGCAGCAACATACAAATACTTTTATATTAGTAGCACACTCTATTCTACATTAAATTTTCAGATTGTCTGTCACAAAATTAAAGTCAGAGCTGCTAACTCTACACTGAAATCGGGTTTGGAGAAAGTCGTTTGATTGAAATTCATTGTAAACATGGTGCTTTTCTTTTTCAGCATTGATTTTAGTTCAGACAACATGCTCTAAAACAGCATAAAATATATCTATATTTAAATAGATCTATATTTGAATATATCTATAGGTAGACTGACAGAAGAAAAATGTCAATTTCAATTACTAATATCAGTTAAGTCTCTCAAAAGTAACACTAGAATACTGTACAGAAAGCAGTAGATATTTCTCACAAACTTACTTATGCGGGCACCAACTGAGGTCATGGCTGAGAGGGAGGTTATAATACGGAGCGAGGGAGACACACTTTCAGCCTGTACACAGTCCTAAGTCTGTTGGAAGAATCCTCCTATAGAGGTGAATAGTACTTACATATGGTTTGTTCGACAACAAGTTCACTATTGCATATTGCATAGTGTTGCCACTTAGCCATATTTTTCCTTGCCTGCTCATCAGTCCAGCAGTGTCAAAACATAGAAAGTATACTGTGGAGCAAAAGCATGACGACAGGCTAAATCATGTGGCCTCCTGACCCGAGTATAAGGCAGACACACTCTGCTTTACTACTTACACTAGCCTGTCATGGCCCCATAGAATCCTACCGTGACATTCGAGGAGTAGAGGAAAGACAGCCTGATATACAGTAGAGTAGATGTAAAATACTGTTCTGCACCATCAACTCTCTGAAAGTCAGGAACAATATAGTCAAGACTACAGTGTTCAATATCCTCTGCCCAGTCAGCCTTACCCAAAACACCAGTGAGAGACAAACGCCACCGGCACAGAGTTCCATGCCTTAATCACAATAGGGTAATGATCAGTACTGTGCAAGTCAGGCAAAGCCTCACAGGAAAAGTCCAAAAAACCATGAGGGGAGACCTATGTAAGATCAATAACAGATACAGTAGGCCTACCATTTTGTACATGAAAATGTGTTGGGTCACCAATAGTCTCAAGAACCAGGTCTAAAACCTCGATCAAAGATGCCAGGAGATCACCACTGGAGTTACGTAGAGTATCACCCCACAAAGCATGACTTCCATGTAGATCACCTAGAAGAACAGTTGGCCCAGGTAACTGATGAATAAGGTGATCAAGATCGGCAAGTGAGACAGGTGTAGTGGGAGGTAAATAAAGACTACAGAATAGGTAGGTCCTCTCCAGGTGTAACAACAGTCACATCCTGCAGGGAGTACTGTACAGAAAAAGAAATGAATGGCGTATCTGTGCGGCACAGAATAGCACAGCCACCTTAAGAACGACAGCCCACAAGCTGTATACCTAGGAGCAGGAAGAGGCTTGTCCCCAACCATAATTTCCTGAATGCAGAAGACACAGAATGGGTGAAGCTTGGACAAGAGCAATTGACGTTCCTCCCAGTTGGCTGTAACATTACGGCAGTTCCACTGCAGAGCAACCTTAACTGGACCAGGCATAGCTGATTAAATACTTAGAGGTGTGAGACTGCGCAGCCCCTGACAAGCGAGCAAGTTTGGAATGATGCTTAGGAAGGCCCCCTTGAAAGAGATCGCTAAGAACCTGGAACCTATATTTTATGGGGACCATCTGAAAGCACACGTGAGGACGAGGAAGAAGAAAGTTTTATAACATTCCTCTTCTGAGGGGGAAGAATATGTTGCTTGGAAGGTGGTTTACAAGCTGGCCTAGATGAAGTACAGCAGCAAGCGCCATTACCAAAAGTGTCAGAAAGAGAGGTAGAGTCCACTGGACCAGAACCCTGTGAGGATGTTATCCCACACAGCAGAACTGAAGCACAAACAGTCTATGAAACCCCATCCCCAGGTGGGGGCTGGGCACTGATGAAACACGAAATTCACCTAGCAACTGGTTAGACTCCAGAGACTCCATGGCAGGGGGAAGAGCAGAGCCGTCTTCGACAGGTTCCACAACAGAGATTTTAAGTGGATGGTCTCCAGGCTCAGAGGACACTTAAGAACCAAAATAAAGCTTGCCAGGTATTTATGGAAATTCAATCATGCTGGACAAGTCAGGACAAGGAGATACCTCAACGTTGACATTTGCCACCACCAAGGAAGTGGGCAAACCTCCAGCCACCAAACTGGGGGCGGAAACAGTTGGAGAAGATGGTGAGCGTACATCAAGCTCACATGCCGTACTTACCTCAGGGACAGCATCTGACGAATCATCAGATGGAGAAGTGGACAGTGGAATGAGTCAAGGCAACTTTCAAGACACAGGACGGAACACATGTACTCCAGAAAGATCAGAAGCATAAGGAACCCCATGCTGGAAGAGGGGAATCTGTGCCCTCCTCTGCTTCAGGAAACGAAGCTTTCTCATTCTTATAATTGGATAAAATCTCCTCCTCCAGGCAGTGATAGCATATAAGGGGTCCCAGAGAATCATCAGCATGGTTTGGTCTGCCACAGGAGACACAGACACCAGGAAGGCCACCCTGTGCACCGTGGCAAAAGTGGCTAACATGTCCATACCCTTAACGCTGGAAACACCTTTCTGGGTATGTATGGCTTCAGTGGAATATGTATGGCTTCAGTGGAAGTGACAGCTAAGCAAGGTTTCACAGAAGCACGGAAAGTTAACTTGTCAAATGTCAGGAACAAGGTCAGAGTTGGAGTCAGAGAATCATCTATTTTCTTCTGCAGATGCTCAACAATCATCACTACAGATGACTGCAGTTCCTCCAACCACCGTGCCTCTGAGTTCAAGTGGAGATAATGGGAATAAATGACACCCTTACACCGGTTAAATGTAGCATGAGGAAAGCAAGAACCATCCTCACCAGAAACAGAAGTCAAAGCCTGTAAGTGGGAACTCTCTCCACGAGAGGACTCCTCAGTAATGATACTTCAATAATCCTGGGAAGAAATTTAGGTTCCCAAACACAGACAGAAACAATATCACCATGTAAATAAAAAACGTCAAACTTTAATATTGACCCACCCACAGAGGATTTCAGTACTAGATATATTTCGTATGATTCTGGTGCTGTTTCATGAACGACTGGCTCCAAAGCCACACAAGGACGAAGTGATCACCCCCCGATCCCAACTGGGTGCTGGCACAGAGGAGGATAGTCCCCAGGGGCCTGGTAAGCTTCTAGAGAGGCAATAATAGATGGAGTTATCTGAATAACCAAGGGCAGATGGAGATTTGTCAACAAATCTCTTATTCAACAAGGCCATGTATAGCAAAACATACTTTATTCCCTCACCCCTCCACCCACCTTGACGCACAATAAGGGGAGGTCATATGCCAGGGATATCATCGCTGGTGACCCCAGAGGTAGCAAGGGAGTAAACACAGGTAACCACCGGGGGAGGTAGACGAAGGTGGCTCCAGGAAAATAGGAGCCACAAAGCCCTAGTCAACAAGTGACTAGCCGACTGACTTGGTCAGGCCCATCTAGCCAGAAGAAGAGACCAAAGAGGTATGTTGCTAGCAGCAGGGCTTATTGTGCAGTATTGCTCAATCCCAGGGACTAACATTTCCCGGCATAACGGGACACCACACACGGAAAACATATGGGGATGCAAAAATCTTGCCTAAGATGGAAGATGGGCAGGGATAAGCAACATTTTCAGTAGACCTCCTCGTCCAGTGACGTAGGGGTGGCGCTTGGTCCACGAGATCGACAGATGCTGAACCTACAAAGATAGGCAGGCCTCCAGAGTAGATGGCATTACTAACCACACTTGAAGCCACTACACCACGTCAAGGTGAACGTCTTCATGGAGAATTTTCGCAGGGAAGGGAGACATACTGTTACACCATAGGGTTCCGTTGATAAGTTGAGAACGACGTGTAGACATGTCAGATGGTTAATCAAAGACCACTGAACACTTCTGGAATTTTATTCCGTCTAGCCACAGCTGAGATACACTTCCAAAACTCTGACTTTTCTCTCTCACGTTACCTCATTCCTTTACTCACTACTACTCTCTCCGCCTAGTCACTGACTGACTGACTGTCACTCAGTGACTCTCACTACTTTGTCATTCACTGATTACTCTTGCTGTCTGACTCACTCTGTCTCTGTCTCTACCACTGTCAATGCGCGATTGAGTCACTGACTGTTCACTGACTGTCTCTGTCACTGTTTGTCCACCATTGACCCACTCACTGTTCACTGACTGTCTCATTGATCACTGACTGTTTATTACTGGCTCTCTGCCTCTCATTGCCTGACTGGTTCTCGCTCACTGACTCATTGTTGCAAACAAACTAACGGTCCATTACTCCCTGGCTCACAGACTAAACTGAACTGAGCTGTCGCACCCATAGCTCACTGCGTCTGCTACTCTCTGGTGAATTCACTGACCTGAACTATCTGACACTCTGCCAGCAAGCTGGGTGGGCCCCTTAACATCCCCCCCCCCCAGCTCCACCTATTAGTGCAGTCCAGAATACTCTAGAGATTAATAGGGAATTCACATTTGCACATGCAAGAATTCAAATAAATTAACAGCACAAAGTAACAATAATGGCAAAAAGTAATTCATAATGTAAGAGAGAAAGTACTCAGAGAAAAAAAAAAAAAAAAATTCCAATAATAAAACAGTAACCTAATTCCATAGCAGAACACCTAATTTGAAGAATGTTCCTCATACCTCCAGATAAAAGCATCTACATAATTTTATTGGCATAGCATTACATTTCTAGATTGTTCCTCACATCTCCAGGAAAAAAGAATTAGTCCTACCAGTACAACACTGTCCCTCCATTAAAACTGTGTCATCCCCGACACACCCATTTTATCCAACTGTACCTTTATACAAGTATATACGGCATAAAATTTCAGACTAGGAGGTCATCACTGTTGCCCCTGCTGTCTAGGTCCAATGGCATGAACGACTGCATCGCCAGTGCAGTCAACTCCAGCCTTCTGCTGGGCCTTCCTTTCATTTTCAGCATCCAGCAGGTCCTCAGCACCACTCCAAGTGCACTTCCGTTTCCATGATGTCCCCTGTGGAAAATACATCAGCACACTTCACAAAGAGCCCCCTCAGTTTCCCCATCAGTGGCTTCTCCAGACACTGAACACTCCTGGCAAGGTGGTCTGGTAGTTCTTGCTGGAGCTCAATCGTACTCCTCATGCATGCAATGGTTGGTGGCTCCTGATCGATTTCTTGGCACAAACCCACAACTGAGTCCCGACGTATCTTACTAGGATGAAGTGAGAACCTGGCTGTGAAGATGGGTACTTTTCTGCCATAAGGTCAGCTAAGGTCTTGCTCATCATCATTCCTATCATGGCATGGCTCCTGTCCTCTGCTAATCCCAGGACAGTGTGCAGTGTATCTTAGATCTTGTAGGGCAATAGCATCTCTGCCTCAGGAGGAATAACAGTAGGCTAGTCTGTCTAGTTGTCACAAGTAAATTTCCATGCTTCATGGTCCTCAGCAGAAGACGCTTTCCTCTTTGATCCATTCACATTGATTGGGAGTCAAGTAGGCGGAAGGGACATCAAGTAGTGCCAACCCAAGATACAGGGGTTTCTAATGATTGCAGCACACACAACTAGGGTCTAATTATTTCCTCCCTACCACATCCTGACAACCACCAGTCCCCCATGCCCAGTGCAGTGGCTTGTGACTTAATGCAACCACTGCAAAGTGTCTGGAAACTGACGATGACCCACCATATCCAGCTGCATTAATGTCCTATCTAATCCTGTGTTGATGTGTTGATAACCACTGAGCACACCATTCCCTCAATCAGTCCATCCTCCTCCCTGCACCTGTCATTGGCACTAAAGGGGTCTGCTGAATGCTGATACTCAACTAAACACTGTTCAATGACTTCAGCCCTGTTGCTCACTTCTTGTATTTCACTTTTCACTTCGTTCCCCACAATACAGGAGACCTCTTCCCTCACTTCCCTTACCTGATTGCTCATTCTCTCTACCTCCCTGTATACCATCATTTGTTGTTGCTTCAGTTCCCCGGTCCCATCCTGTAGTTCCTCACATAACTGGCGAAGCTCCTGTTTGTACCCACTTAGCTCTTCCTCTAGTCTTATGTGGTGTTGTGATTGGGCTTCTTTTTGCTCTTCTTGATATTTCTTTTATGCTAGCTATGCTTCTTGATATTTCTTTTGTTATTACAGCTTTGCCTCTTGATACTTCTTTGGTTCTTGACATTTTTTTCCTCTTCAAGACACTTCTTTTGTTCTTCACAATGTGCTGTCAATACTGAGAGTAGATCTTTCTTTGTTCTTCATTCTGTGCCTCTCAATACTTTTTTTTTTTTTTTTGTCATGATTTTCTCTCAACACTGTAAGAATATCTGCCAGAGATATATCTGCTGTTTTGTCAGCCTGACTATGCATCTCCATCTCTCAACATATATCCTACTCCTGACAACAATTGTTACATCATCCGTTTTCCTTGATACATCGAGAATGACGCGCAGACAAACCAGACTGTTAATCAAAGGCTGCTGAATATTTCTGGTTCTTCATTCCTTCTACAAACGGCTGAGGGATACCTGCAAAACATTGTGACTTTTCTCTCTCTTTACCTCACTCATTCACCTACTAGTAGTCTCTGATTGTCCGTTCACTGACTTACTGTCTCTAGCTGACTCTGACGTAATACTTCGTCCTTCGCTGATTACTCTCACTGTCCTATTCACTAACTCTGTCACTTACTCGTACTTTCTGTGTCACTGGCCGTCTCCTACTAATTCTCTGATTGTCTCACTGGTCACTTACTGTCCGCTATTGGCTGTCTGACTCTCATTACATGAACGGTTTTTGTTCACTGACTCGGTTTCACTAGCAAACTAATGGTCCTCTACCCCCTGACTCACAGAATAAGCTGAACTCAACTACCGTGCATACACCTCACTCCGTGTTTTACTCTATGGCAAAATCACTGAACTGAACCCTCTGGCACACTGCCAGCAAACTGGGTCGCCCCTTAATATACTTCCCCTGCTCGCCCTGTAGTAGAGAACTCATATTTTCTGACAAGAATGAACTTAGATTAATAACACACAATAGCAATATTTAGAGGAACAAAATACCAAGGTAAGAGACACGTACAGAAAACAGACATGCCGAAACCTCAAGATATGAAACGTTAACGTAATTCTTTTTTTTAATGCAAGAAAGAAGGAACCAAAGGCCAGGAGCCAGCAAACCGTTCCTCTCACCAAAAAACAAAAACAATACAAAAGAGAGCCAAATTCAAGATTCGTTCATTTCGAGAGGCCTGGACACATTGCGTTTGAAAGATTGGAGATCATAGGAAACAGGAAATACAAACAGAGGGAGACAGTTCCAAAGTTAACCTGTTGCATAAATGAAGGATTGGGAGTAACGGTTAACTCTTGCATTAGAGAGCTGAACAGAAAAAGGATGAGAGTTTGTGGCTAGACGGTTGCTACGCGCCCGTCATAGAGGTGGAGGAATGCAACCAGACAGTTCAGAGGAGCAGCGACCATTGAATTCGCGATAGAAAAGAGATAAAGATGCAACAGTGTGACGAAGAGACAGAGGTTGAAGGGAGCCAGTAAGAGAAGAGTTGATGAGACGAAAAGCCTTTGACTACACCCTACTGAGAATAGCTGTATGTGGGGAGCCTCCCCACACATGAGAGGTGTACTCTACACAGGGGGGAATAAAACCCTTGTATAAAGTCAACAACTGTGCAGGGATAAAGAAGGAACGGAGTCGGCTTAGCACACCTAATCTCTTGGAAGCAGATTTTACAAGAGATGCAATATAATCTTTCCAAGATAAGTCCCGAGTGAATGTAAACCCCAAGCGTGATCAAGGATGATGCAGGATTGAGCCGGATATTAGAAAACATCAATGGGTACTCCTGTGGAAGACTGTGACGGGTTGATCGGTGTAAAAACAGTGTTTGATGCATTAAAAACAACAAAATTATTTTTACCCCAGTCAGAGATACGAGCCAAGTCAGACATTAGGTTTGCCATAGCCTCATACCTTGTTTGTTGAAGTAACTCCTGAGATGGACGTTGTGGGAACCGAATGGAAAGGTGAAGGGTGGAATCATCAGCGTACGAGTGGATAGGGTTAAATGTACAGCTCAGAAGGCCATTGATGAATAAAAGAGTCCGTGATAGGACACAGCCCTGTTGATAGATCTAGGAGAAGAACAATGGTCGTCTACAACAGCTGCTTTAGAACAACCAGAAAGGAAGCTATAGATGAAGGGAAAGACAGAAGGATAGAAACCGTAAGAGGGCAGTTTGGAAATTAAAGATTTATGCCAGACTCGATCGAAAGCCTTTGAGACAAGTGCAATGGCAAAGCTTTCTCCAAAGTCCCGAAAGGAGGATGACCAGGAGTATGAAAGGTAAGTGAGAAGATTGTCACTGGAGCGTCCCTGACGAAACCCATACTGACGAAAATAAAGAAGTTTATGATAGGAAAGATGCTTTAAGAACTGACTCGAAAACTTTTGAGACACAGGATGTTAAAGCAACTGGACGATAGTTAAAGGGTTGGGAATGGTCACCCTTCTTTGGGACTGGCTTCATGATACCAAACTTCCAGTATGAAGGAAAGGTACGTGTTGACAGACAGAGTTGAAAGAGTACCTAGGCAGGGTGTAGGCAGAGAAGCACAGTTCTTGAGGACAACAGGAGGGGACTCAATCAGTCCCATATGCCTTGTTAGTATTAAGGCCAGTGATAGCAGAAAATACATCAGCTGAAGAAATTTTAATGTCAGCCATGAGGAAGTCAGAGAGGGGAAGTGATGGAGGAACAACAACGGAATCGTCTAAGGTGGAATTGGAGGAAAAAGTCTGAGTGAAGAGATCTGCTTTATCAGTAGAAGAAATAGCTACAGAGCCATCAAAATAGAAAAGAGGAGGGAAGGATGATGAGGTACAGTTATTAGAAAGGTTTTTGGCAAGGTGCCAGAAAGAGTGGGAAGAATTCGAGTTGGAGAGTTGAGAGCACTTAGTACAGATGAAATTATTCTTAGCAGAGAGAAGAACAGACTTAGCACGATTCCAGGCAGAAATATAAGCAAGATGTAATGCAGGTGTGGGTTGGTTCTGGTACCTTTTATAGGCCCTCTCCTTGTTGCAGACAGCATTAGAACAAGCATGATTAAACCAAGGCTTTCTTGCATTAGTCAAAGGATATGAGAAAGGAATATGCTTCCATGCCCGAGAGAATAACCTTCGTAATGCACAATGCACACTCAGATGGCTTCTGGCCATGGAAGCAAAAATCATTCCAAGGAAAATCAAAGATGTACTGCCTGAGGGCCTCACAATCCGCTGTTCCAAAGTGCCACAGTTGACGTTTCTTTGGAGGGTAATGGGACAGGTGAAGGTAATTAGGTTTTGATTGGAGGAGCCCAACGGAGAGGAAAAATTAATAGTGTAAGCAGAAAGATTAGTTGTAAGAAAGAGGACAAGTATGTTGGAGCTCTCTCCAAGGTGGTCAGAGATATGGGTAGGGTGCTGTACAAGCTGCTCTAGGTCATTAAGGATAGAGAAGATGTAGGCTTGTTCATCAGGTGGATCAGTGAAAGGAGGGGAGAGGTAAAGGTGATGGTGAAGATTGAAATCTTCTAAAATGAAGATTTCAGAGAAAGGAGAAATGGATAGACTGAGTTCCATCGTAGAAGTAAGATAGTCGAAGAATATTTCATAGTCAGTAGAATTAGAAGATAAGTAAACAGCGCAGATATATATAGTTAGAGAATGACAAGAAAGTCGATACCAGAGAGTAGAGAATTCAGGAGAATCATGTTCAGGAACATGAGAGGAAGATAAATCGATGCGTACATATACACAACAGCCATCTTTGGCTTTGAAATGAGTGTAGAGAAAGTAGGAGGGTGCAGAAAAGGGTTTGCTGTCAGTTGCCTCACAGGAAGAGAAGGTGAGGTTTAGAGGAGGAGAGGTGATGTTCGACAGAGAGAAAGTTAGAGGAAAGGCTGCGAATGTTGCAGAAATGAAGAAAGAGTGAGTCAGACAGTGGTTCCAGGCATCTCTCAGAGTCGTCACCATGATAGCGGCGGATAATGGGGGAATTTATGGTCTGCTCCCCCCCCCCGGGGACTCCGAGGCCTGATTTAATTGTGCCATTTTTCCTTTTTTAATTTTAAAAAAGGAAGTGTAGTGTGTACTGTGCATGTAGTTTGGTGTTGATTGAGAAACTTGTACTGGAGAGCATGCTGGCCTACTCTCTGTATTACTGAGACATTGAAAAATTTCAACAAAGGGGGATGGTCAGGAACTAGTCCCGAGGGCTGATGAAACGGGAGCTCGAGCTCTCCCTGTCATCAGCCTTCCATCCACCTTGGGAGAACTACCCTGCTCGACTGGTGCTACAATCTACTCCTCTGGAGAACAATACATAATTTCTAGGATTTTCATCTCATCTCCAGACATAAACATTAACTTAATTCAACCGGCACAACATTAAACTTCCAAAACGTTCCTCATATCTTCAGACATAAGAAACCTAATCCTACCAGCACAAACAGTATTTTGGAATTACAGAACAATTTTATTAGTTTTATCATGAATCTTTTAATGGCTGGGTTGAACCTTTTACCCAAATCGTTTCATGTCATTGTAACACATAACGTTTCTCTGAAACAAGTAATCAAAAGAAAACCAACAAGTAAGCTGGTAGACCCTTAACCCGCCCCGTCCCGTCGACATATGGGTACATTGCAACGATTTGCATTTGCCAGTCCCGGCGACGTACCAGTACGTTGTGCAATTGCAAGGTCCCTAATTTGCACAATTTTCAATTTTCGTGCGTCATTTTTCGTATGTATACACGGGACACCTTCCTCTATTCCTCTACAAGATGCCAAGCAGGGACAATGCCTTACACTGCATAACCTCCCCCCTCCCCCACTCACGCCATTGTCTTGGCAAAGGACCTGTTACCAGTGACCTGGCTAGTAAAGATATTCAGGGCCAGAGTGATTCCCCAATCGATGATAATGTGGAGGACAATGTTTACATAGCATTAGAAGAAGAAACAGCCAGAAATAATGATCAAGTAATGTGGCAAAAAAAGGTCAGGTATGATGATTAGTTAGTGAGTGAAACAATGCTTATAATGCCTTTATTACTGCTTGAAAACCAATATACTCTCATACTACATATACATTCGTACCAAGTAAATAAATAAATACCGTTTATGAGTGGATAAAATAGTTACGCTCCCATAGAACTCGTTTTCTTTGGTGCCAGCATGTTAGAAAACCCAGTCAGGTAAGGAGGAACTCCTACCTGGATTGGGTATTTTAAACCTCAAGTGAGCGATTTCTCTATGAATTTTCGATGTTTCTCACCAAAAGCAAAGGTTTTAGCCAAATTTTTTTTTTTCGAAAATACCTCGGGACTGGGGGATGTCGGAGGTGCGGAAAACCTCGGGACGTGACGGGTTAAACTAATCCTTTGCTATTTCCGGTTACTACCAAACCACCCGTTAAAACCAATTTTTTTTATGATGAAGCTACCAGTGCATGTTACATCCTATTGTTTGTTTTAATGATATTACAGCTTAGTGTATTTGATGGTTTTCGTGGATGAAATACATCAGTCAGATCGCCCTCAACCCTGTACTATTTCATTAAGTTTCGGTTTCAATTTCAGTCATTCTGCTTATGCAGGTTCCGTGTGTTGTGTCTATTATTTATTTTTGTAATTTATTTCTTACAAATTTTGTAATTATATATGTTCTACAGTAAGGATATCAGACAGCATTGTATAATCTCATTGTCGCCTCCATAAAGCAAGATGAAATAAATTATCACACACACACACACACACACACACACACACACACACACACACACACACACACACACACACACACACACATATATATATATATATATATATATACATATATATATATATATATATATATATATATATATATATGTGTGTGTGTGTGTGTGTGTGTGTGTGTGTGTGTGTGTGTGTATGGAATACAGTGGTAGAGTGTGCATTTTCGTACATGGGTGAGCCAGGGTTCGCGCCCCTCCAGGGTAATAAACTTTGGGAGTGTTCACCCAGCCATGTACTGCATTGGCGGACTCAAGGGGCGCTGTGGTTGAACCAGTCACTTACTATAAAGTACGATTGCACCCAGCCGGTTTGCGTGGGCCGATTACACTTGGTTCACAGACTACACACACATCCAAAGCCACTCCAACACTACAATTACACTTACAAGCACTTCTCACCCTACATACAATCTCTACTAGACAGCCTAAGCCACTTGGTAGAGCCACTCGGTCGGGATAGGCCGGTCCTTCAGTGGATACTCAAACGGCTGATGATGATGGTGATGATGATGATGATGATGATATATATATAGATATATATATATATATATATATATATATATATATATATAGAGAGATATATATATAGATATATATATATATATATATATATATATATATATATATATATATATATATATATATGCGAGACAGGCATGAGCATTGAGCCTGCATTGTTCTTCCGGAAATAATTACCAGCCGCGATAGAGAAGCTACTGTAGTATTGTTTTCAATATGTTTGTCTGTTTGTCCTTCTGTCTGTCCGTCTGCGTTTCTGTTAGCACGATAACTTCCCAACCACGCAAGATATCATTAAAAAAAATTGACAACTGTGTAGTAGGGATGAAAATCTCCTACGAATTGGAAATTGGTGAAAGTAGGTCAAGGTCAAGGTCATATTCCAAGCCGCGTTAAACATGTATCGGCTCGTGGCTGGTGTGATTCTCCCCTTGGAGGGCTTCTTGTGTTATTTATTAATTACTTCCATTCAATTTATTCCGTTTAAATTGCATTAATTTTTTACCATGCTGGTTGACAGAGTATCACCTGTGTTGGTTGAAGCTCAGCTTAGCCCTCATCACTCTATGGTGAACCAGGCAACTCTGAAACACGACACAAAAAATATAAACAGTCTTTACTGGTCTAAATAACCACTAAACAGTCAGAGCTCTCGGACACATAAAAGAATAGCTAAGGATATTCACTACTTCAACACCCTACATTATGCAAAAGTATCATATAAATGTATGTTTTATGAAAATATACTGTTTCAATTACAATTTTATCACTCTCCACCTCTTAGCATCTTAGTACTCCTACTGAGTATTATTCATATTATTAATGCAGCTATAACACACTATAATTTAATATACAATGCCTTTATCCAGAGAAAATCAAATATTTATTATGCAACACAATACACTACAATACTCTCACACTCCACCTGTCAACTCTACAAGTACTCATATCATCATCGGTCTCATTATCCATCCCACTCAACTCCTTATCACGAGAAAACTTGTTCCAAAACCCTTCCTGCTCACTGTCATTGCGCGGCCTACTTCGATCCACCTTCAGTCTATCTGACGGTTGACTGAGTCTGTTGGAACGCCGTTGACCACATCGATCATCACCCTCGATGGAGTCGACAATGTCAGATTCATGCTGGTTGCCACAGGTCTCTCATGCATACCACTTAACAACAGCCCTTCCCATCTTATCAAAATGGCTTACTTTACCCGGACCAGTAGGTTCGCCCTTGAATACTAGGTGGTATGACTAACCTCTCTCAGCTCTTATCAACCCAGTAAAGAGCTAAGTGATAGGGAGCTATCTTCTTATCCCCTTTCCTCTGCCTTTCAGCTGCTGACAACGCGAGTCTCATCAACTCATCCCCCTGCAGAGTTCCACATCTGCTACCATATTTCTTGCTTCTTTTTCCCAGCACTACCACTACCTTTTCCTTTGCAATGGAAAGTGTTTTCTCTATCCTGTGAGCCAAATAACCACTCAACGAAGTCATATATCACCTGGAGGGCCCGCAAACTTAGGGACTCGGGGATAACAAACATTAACCCATCACGTCCCGAGGTTTTCCGCACCTCCGACATCCTCCAATCCCGAGGTATTTTCGATTTTTTTTGGGGGGGGGCTAAAACCTCCGCTTTTGGTGAGAAACATCGAAAATTCATAGAGAAATCGCTCACCTGAGGTTTAAAATACTCGATCCAGGTACGAGTTCCTCCTTACCTGAATGGGTTTTCTAACATGCTGGCACCAAAGAAAACGAGTTCTATGGGAGGGTAACTATTTCACACAACTCATAAACGGTATTTATTTATTTATTTGGTGTGAATTTATATGTAGTATGAGAGTATATTGGTTTTAAAGCAGTAATATAGACATTATTAGCATTGTTTCACTCACTGACTAATCACCATACCTGACCTTTTTTTGCCACATTACCTGATCATTATTACTGACTGTTTCTTCTTCTAATGCTATGTAAACTTTGTCCTCCACATTGTCATCGATTGGGGAATCACTCTGGCCCTGAATATCCTTACTGGCCAGGTCACTGGTAACAGGTGAATTGCCGAGACAATGGCGTGAGGGGGGGAGGGGGGAGGTTATGTGGTGTAAGGCATTGTCCCTGCTTGGCACCTTGTAGAGGAATAGAGGAAGGTGTCCCGTGTATGTGTACGAAAAATCACGAGCAAAAATTGAAAATTGTGCAAATTAGGGACCTTGCAATTGCACGACATACCAGTACATCGCCAGGACTGGCAAATGCAAAATGTTGCAACGTACCCATACGTCGATGGGACGGGGCGAGTTAAAGTTTCCTTTACTCCAAAGAGGTATGCTCTTGTGAGACGACCACTGTGCAGTGCGTAAGAAAAGCCATCCTTGCTCTTTCTGAGACAAACTAAAGTGGGACTGGAAAGAATTTACTCCCCTTGACCTGTTGATAGTTCATCCTCTAGTTTCTCTCCCAAGATCCTAATCATTTGTGCAATTTTTCAATAATTTCGCTATTCCTCCAGCAGTGTTGCCATGTCCCTCCCAGAAGGCGGTGGCAAGATGTGAGGTACCATCATTTGTGACTGCTGTTACACTGCTCAATTCCTTTACATCACACACACCACTCTAGACAGATAATCAGCCATTGACATAGTTGAGTGGCGTCCTGTTTGTAGATAGGGTTTACAGTATATCAAACTACTGTAAGGAGTCAATCCCTCTTCCGCTTCATCCACGTCTTCACCACTAACAAGCGAGATGAGCCACTGAAAAGCATAGTGCTTAGGTCAATGTGGGTGGCACAAAGGTAAATCCTGAATTTTTTCACCACCATCTCTGCTAAAAGCTCATTCTCCGTCACTGAGTACCCTTTCTCAGCAGGGGTCAGCACGTGGGGAAGGGATACAATGGAGAGTAATTTTCCGTTTGAAGACTCGTTTGCAATTACTGCACTTACGCTCAGCCCAGTGGCATCCGTCACTAATGTAAAACGACTTGAATAATCCGGGAGATTAAGAGATGCTGTGTTCGCTTTTTGTCTCTTGCGGCTCTCACAACAGATTATTCATCTCTTCCATCCATTGCAACCTCTTGTATGAACCCTGATTTAGTGCCTCATACAGTAGTTTAAGTGTCTCTGCCAGGCCAGCTAATCATCTCTGTACATACTAAAAGGTACCCATGACTTTTCGCAAATTGCACAAAGTGTATGGTGTGGGAATATTCAATTGTGGTCTTATACTTTGCTTCTGGATGCTGAACATACCATTACTTAAAGATATAAACCTGCTGGATTCACTTCTTGGTTGACAATATGAGCCCAGCCTTCTATATCTTCCCCAACACACGCCTTAACCCACCCCATCCCGACCACTTTTCCACCACTGACTCCCCCCAGTCACGACCATTTTTGGAAAAAAATTTTTTTGGCTCAAACCTCCGCTTTTGGTGACAAACATCGAAAATTCATAGAGAAATCGGTCACCTGAGGTTTAACCTGCCCCATCCCGACGTTTTCTGGGCAGTGGTACGTCCTAGTCCCGACATTTTTGGACCTTTTTAATTTGGCTCAAACATCCGCTTTTGGTGAGAAACATCGAAAATTTATAAAGAAATTGCTCACCTGAGGTTTAAAATACTCGATCCAGGTACGAGTTCCTCTTTACCTGACTGGATTTTCTAACAGGCTGGCACCAAAGAAAACGAGTTCTATGGGAGGGTAACTATTTTATCCACTCATAAACAGTATTTATTTATTTACTTGGTACGAATTTACATGTAGTACAAGAGTATATTGGTTTTCAAACAGTAATATAGGCATTATAAACATTGTTTCACTCACTAACTCATCACCATTCATGACCTTTTTTTCCCACATTACCTGATTATTATTTCTGACTGTTTCTTCCTCTAATGCTATGTAAACTTTGTCTTCCACACTGTCATCGATTGGGGAATCACTCTGGGCCTGAATGTCTTTATTGGCCAGGTCACTGGAAATAGGTGAATTGCCGAGACAATGGTGTGCAAGGGGAGGGGGGAGAGGTCATGCGGTGTAAGGCATTGTCCCTGCTTGGCATCTTGTAGAGGAATAGAGGAAGGTGTCCCAAGTATACGTGCCAAAAATCACTCGTGAAATCACTCGCGAAAATTGAAAATTGTGCAAATTATGCAACTTGCGATGTTGATGCGTTAATTCACGTTGCCGGGACATGAGTCTACTGCAAAACGAAGGCTCCCACCCAGGTGATGAGCAAAAAACTATCAGAGCCGTCCATGGCCTACAGGATCCTCCAATCATTTTTATGTCCTGAAGTTTACTTATCTCCTTCCTGACCTCTGCTTCTGCTTAGGGAGAGAGCCTGCATGATCACGATGCCAAAGGAGTCGCACTATCAGCAAGCGACTCCCACTGTAGAAGACACCTTCATACTCCTTGAGTATTTCCTTCATATTCTCACAGTTCTAGTGTCAATTCTGCATGCAAGGTGATGTCTCCAATAGGAAATGTCTTTCCGCCACATACATCACTTGCTGCCTAGTGAAGAACCACTTCTTCCACAGGTTCCAATTTACGAAGCATCTCCTTTATGCAGGAATGCTTGGCTATTGGTAATGTTTGCCAGAAGACAAGCCTGTGACACAGTAATGAGCAGGAATCACTGTTGCCCCCTCAGGATGCAAAGTTTCACTCATACTTGTACATTGTTGACCCAACTTTATGTCACTTACTACTTACTTGACCAGTGCCTCTGTAAATGGGGGAATTATCACAGAGTGATATACACTTGCAGTGGTGGCTGCCACTTAACTGTCACAAATGAGGGGTTTCACTGGACAAGTGTACTGTACAGTAAGACTCGTCCTGTCCATTTTCAGTGTCACATTCAAGTCCAGAATGAAACCACCAATGATGACGATTACTAAGTATAATAAACAAGTGTCAGCACATATGCCAGGGTCATATGCTGCCGGACAAATTGTAAAAGACGCCAAAAAAAAAAAGGCATACTGAAAACAAAGTTAATATTCTTGTGTAGAATTCAAAGACTTAAAACGACAACAAAATAATTTATTAAATATCAATTACCAATAAAAATTGGTAGGAAGCCCGCCTCCTGAAGAAACCTAAAACCAGCAGCGAAATCGCAGGGGCTCCTCAAAGCATCAAGGGCAGACAATAGGCACCTTCGGCCCCCTTATTTCTATGAAGGAATATCTGATGTAGGTCTCCCAGACTTGAACACTCAACCAGCAAGTGGTGGACAGTAGGGGGAACAAGGAAATAATCACAATATGGCTGAATCCCACCACACATCAGAAACCCAAGTGTGAGCCGTGAGTGCTCAATGCAAACCCGGGTAAGAGCTACCTCCAGTGCCCGAGGCAAGGAGGCGAGAACCCTCCGCACAACTACTCACTGAAAAATTGCTTTTGAGCAAAAACATTCCACTGTCTCTGCCAACAAGTATGAATCTCATACTTAAAGAATGTGTCAAAACAGAAGTGGGAATTAGGTAGTTGGTAGGGAGCCATCAAGAAGACACAACTTTAGCTAATGTATCTGTCCTCTCATTACCCTCCACACCAACATGTGCAGGAACCCAACAGAAGTCAACATGGCGGCCCACGATGGCCAAGGAGAGAAAGTCATGCTAAAAGTGATAAAACCAGTGCGGTAGTTGCTAAAAATCACAAAAACCAATTGGGGGAGAGTAAAAATAATTTGGAGTGCATATAAAATCGCAGTCAGTTCAACTGTATGCACTTCAGCAATACCAGGAAGTCTACCGCCCCGACTGAAAGAAGGGAAGACGACACCAAAGTCTTCTCCAGTATCACTCATAGATCCGTCAGTATAGGCAGGGACGAAGCCCTCATGAGTTGAGGTATCTTCTAAAAAGGGAGAGAGGGACACCTGAGAGGGAAGCGACCTCTTTTGGCCAACAAAAAACCTACAAAATGTCGAACGAAGGAGTAGCCAAAAATACTTAACCTCGGGATGCAATGTGGACAAATTGCCAGTCTTTGGAACAGAGAGGGCTAACATAACAGACCGGATTCTGTAACCAAAGGGCTTCAGGAAACTAGGACGAGTATCATAAACAAAAGATTGGGAATCCAGGGAGACCATGGCACAAGGAATTGAGTCTCGAAGGCGGTGGGAGCAATGCCAACATATCATCAACGACTGGCAACGTAAATTCAAAGGTAGTGCATCAACATCTACCAACAAACTCGAAATTGGGGATGACCTGAATGCCCTAGTTGCCAGATGTTCACCAATGGAAGATGGGCAGTGGAGTAGATCTTACACCCCTATTCAAGTTTAGGAAGGATATGGAACCTATGCAAGAAGAGGGGCTGACGTCAGCACCCCAGAGGTATGAGCCTAAACCCTCTGAAGACTCAAACCTCTAGTACCAACTGCCTTAATACAACGAATATGGGGAATCCAAGGTAGTCGTCTATCAAACAGAAAACCCAGAAACTGAGTCTCTTTCACACATGATATTCTCTGCTGATAGAGATACAAGTTAGGGTCTGAGTGAACCTCCAGAAGATGACAAAAATGCATAGCAACTGCCTTTGTTAAAGATAAACGGAAACTACGAGACTCAGCCCACACACATATTCTGTTAACCTGGATAGGCAAATTTACCAAGTATAGTACTGAAGGAAACCTTGGGTAGGATATACTCCATGGAAAAAAAATAGTTGTTATGCATTTAATGAGCTACAAAAATACAGGAAAAACTTAGAACCATTGTGTTTTCTTTTTAAACTAAAACTGGATATCAGATCATTTTCTAAGAACAAAGAAAATATTGTACACATGCATATTGTGGAGGCAGTGCTTCTCAGTACAGTGGGTGGCAACCTGGGATATATAATTCCCATAAGGACGAATACCTAGTAGCAGGGGTACAAATAAAGCACCCCAACCTACAAAGAGGGTCTGTTTCCCTCTACGGCTAAAGGGGGCAAAGATTCACAGCCCACATAATTACCTTGTGACAACCAATGAAGCAGTCAGTGAGAAATAATTACCCCAGGTTTCCTATGCAGGTTTAAGAGCCAGCTGCAACTTCCTCTCTATCAGAGACATTCTAGATGCAGTGACAGAAATTGAAAGGTCATCTCCATATACAGTAGCGAGCCACGTACCCCATCAGGAAGTTCACTGATTACACTGTTGATGGCAAGAGCAAAGAGAGTAACACCAAGGATTCTCCCCTGTGGTACCCTGTCTTCAAATTGCATGGGCATTAGAAAGCACTCCTCGCACTCGGACTCTTAAAATACAGTTAGATAAAAAGTGCTGAATAAAAATAGGTAAGCGTCCACGAAATACAAACTCATAAAGGGACAATAAGTGGCCATGACACCATGCAGTTCGTATGGCTTCTCCAGATCGAAGAAGACCATAAATTGGTGCTGCATAGCAGAGAAAGCCTCACAGACAAAAGATTCCAAGGACAGCAGGGCATCAGAGGTAGATTGCATTTTACGAAAACTCTGCCGTACAGGGGATAAGAAGTCACCTCTCTCCAAAAACCACTGAAGCCTAATATTAACCATCTTTTCCAAGATCTTTATATGTACAAGAAGTCAGAGAAATGGGCCGATAATTCGTCGCCTGTAGGTGGTCCTTACCTGGCTTGAGGATGAGGATAACTACAGCAACTCTTCAACAAGCCGGAAACTCACAAGTACACCAGATCTTATTAAACAAAGAGAGCAAAAACGAAAGGGGCTCATCAGACAGGTGATGCAAAAAGGCATAAGGAATATCCTCACAGCCAGGAGAGGAATCATGATACTGTGACAGAGCTGCCTGGAGTTCAGACTAGAAAAGGGGATATTTTAAGACTCTCCCCCAACCGAGGCAAAACTGAGACCATGAGACTCTAGGCGCCTAAGGAGGCAAGCTGAAGACGAATCTGTATCCATCTGTCACACATTCGCAAAATAATCAACAAACAGCTCTGCAACAGCAAAATGGTCAGCCACGTTTTCACCTGCTGCAGATAAAACAGAATGGAAGGGGGGGGAAGAGCATATTTTCCTGAAATTTTCTTTGCCTGGTTCCACACCAGAGTGATGGGAGTTCTCGAATTCATGGAGGAAACGTAACCTCATCCAAGATGAATGCATGGCCTCCTTTAAAACCAGCCTCATATGAGCTTGCACTCTCCGTTATGCCATCAAATACTGAGGATCTCTAAGGCATCTACGAAGTCAAGAGAAGCGACTCGATTAGCCCACACTGCTGAACTGCACTTAGGGTTCCACCAAGGACCCAAACGTTTTCGAAACTGACCCCCTCATTCTTGGAATAGATAACAGGTAGGGCCGATGAGTGCAATACGTTGGTGAAATAAGAGATCGCCTCAGTAAGAAAGTCAAACTCATTAACAGAAAGGGCAGAGGAACTTATTGTACTTCCAGGAAACATGGCCAGTGAACCTCATCCAGACGCCAATGAGGAAGACGAGGCTGAGGTCCACCCTCAGCAGCAGTTAAAAGTAATGGGACATGGTAGCTGCCAAACAGGTCTGGCAACACATCCTAGTTAAAATCTAAAACAGCATCAGCTGAGCAAAACGACAAATCTACAGCAGTAAAAGTTCCAGTATGGCTAAGGAAATAATCCAACTCACTGGAGTTTAAAACAAAAAAAACTTCTCCTCTTCTGCTTTGGAAACCAGTATAATATCCAGAGTGTTGACCTCAATGTCACCTCACAGTGGATGACGGCCATTTATATCTCGTATAACCGAAAGGGTGAAAGAAGACCATGAACTAGGTCCTCCAAATCCTCTCTTTTGACAGTAGCACTAGGAGGAAGGTAAAAACTTCAAATTGTTTACTAATGGCATAAAAACACCTAGACAGCAACAGCTTGCAAAGGGGTGAAAATGTCCAGCGAAGTGAATGGAATATCCTGAAGGAAGATAGCAGCACCTTTGTAACAACTATGGCCTGGCACAAGATCAGAATAAAAGGCACGGTAGCCAATTGGACCGGGAGGAACGACATCACCAACAATGTTCTCCTGAATACATATGTATATAGGAGAAAACTGTGCACCAAGATGACACAGTTTCTCGTAGCTAGCACGTACACCCCGAAATTTCCACTGAATGATAGAACCCACAGTGAAGGGCGGATCAGATTAAGGTGCGGGACTATATAACTCCTGACAAGCAAGCAGGTTTGGATTGATGCTTGGAAGGCCCTTAGGTAAAGCCTGCCCAGCACCAGATCCCTGCATCAAAGGCCTAACATCTGAAGGCAAACGTGAGGACGAGGAAGAAGAAAGTTTTACAACACTCCTCCTCTGAGTTGAAACGTCATTTTTCTTGGAAGGTAGCTTGGAGGCCACCATGGGTTATGTAGGATGGCCAGTGCCACCACCAGAAGCCCCAGAAGTAGAAGCTCAGTCCACAGGACCAGAACCCTGTGAGGATGATATGGTATGAGGCAGAAATGAAGCTCCAATGGCCTGTGCTACACCATCCCCAGGTGGGAACTGGACTACAGGTGAACTATCAACTTCCGCCTCCACCTGGTTAGATACCACAGCTTCCAGGGCAGAGGGTACAGCAGAAAGGTCAAAACAAGATTCCACAACAGAGACCTTAGGAGGATGGTCTTCAGGCTCAGAAGACTCTGAAGAACTGCAGTGACGTTTTCCAGGTACAGATGGAAATTAGGGTATGCTGGACAAGTCAAGACAAGGAGACACGTCAGCGTGGACATCCGTCACTGCCACGGAAGTGAGCAAACCCACAGCCACCGAAGTGGGGGCAGAAACAATCGGACGAGAGGGTGGGCGAACACCAGTCTCAGAAGCAGAACCAACCCCATGTACAACATCCGGCAAATCACCAGATGGAGAAGTGGTTAATGGAATGGTTGAGGCAGCTTCTGAGACAGGGTAGTGCACAGGCACTCAGGAAAGGACAGCATTATAAGTAATCCTGGGCTAGAAAAAGCATGTCTGGGCTCTCCTTTTTGCTTCAGGAAACAAAATTCTCTCACGTGTATGAATGAATAGAATCTTCTCCAGGGAGTATCCAGGGCAGTTAGTAGATGATACACCATGAGGACCCCCACAGCGATAGCATTGAAGGGGTCTTGGACAGTTGCTGGTATGACTTGTTCCGCCACAGGAGACAGACACTAGGAAGGCCAGCCTGTGCACAGCAGCCAAATCGGCTAACATGTCCATACCCCTGACAGTGGAAGCATCACTTTGGGGTTGGCACAAATGGCTTCACAGGAAGTGACAGCCAAGCCAGTCTGACAGATCTAGGCAATGTTAACTTGTCAAATTTCAGGATAAAGGAAGGAGACGGAGTTAAAATGCCATTTATTTTCTTCAGCAGGTGTTGAACATTCATCACACCACACAACCAGTTCCTCCAACAGCTGTGTCTCTGAGTACTGGAGGAAGTCACGGGGAAAAATTACACCCTTACAGTGCTTAAACTGGCATGAGGAATGCATGAAACATCTGCGCAAGAAAAAGAGATCAGAGCTAGTAATCGGGAGCTCTCTTCTGGGGAGGACACCTCAGTAATGATGCTTCCATCTTTTCCACTAGCCAACACTATGGCGTTGTGCAAATCAAATATATCGACATCTAGCGCTGACTTGCCCACAGCTGATATTTTGGGAATGACACAGGCACCATCTTATCTGGGCCATACTCCAGAGCCACACCCACCAGAAATGAACGCTGGGGCAGAAGAGGCTATTCACCAGGAGCCTGGTAAGGTTCCAGAGTGACAATGAGGGATCGTGATTCGAAGAGGCCAGGAAAAGATCCAGAGTCATCCACAGAATTATTAAGGAATGCAGCCATGTATAACACAAAAAACGACTTCATTCTCTCACCCCTCCAACCACAAAGGAGTCCAACAAGGGGAGGACAAATGCCAGGGATAACACTGCAGGTGACCCGAGGTAATGAAGGGGGTATACACAGATAACCTGTGGGGAACTTGGACAAGGGTGACTCCAGGATGATAGGAGTCACCAGGGCCCTCAGTGCCCACTGACCCTAGCCAACAAGTAACCAGCCGAATGACCTGGTTGGTCCCAACCAGGCTCCTATCCAGCCAGAACAGGGGATCAAACAGGTGTGTTGCTAGCTGCAGGGCACATCGTGCAGCATTACTTAACCCCCAGGACTCCCGTTTCCCAGCTTTACAGGACACCACGCATGGCAAATACTTGGGGAGACAAAAACCCCACCCAAGATGAAAAATGAGAAGGGACAAGCAACATTACCAGCAGGCCTCCTCTACCAGTGATGTAGAAGGAGGCTGGGTGCTTGGTCCACAAGGCCGACAAATGTCGAACCCCACAAAGGTACGCAGGCCTCCAGACTACAGTAGGTGGCACTGCCAGCCAAGCTTCAAGCCCTGCCACCATGTTAAGGTGACCCCCCTCAGCAGGGTGAAACCCCCAAAGCGAGCCTAAAGTCCATACCCAATATCACAGAGGCCACTGGTCCGTGTACACTGTTCGACCACAAACCTGTCGTGTGGTGATACTATTTTTATTCTTATGTGTACAACTCTGAGCATAGGCTTCACAGCCTGCTCTCAAGGCCCAGTAGTCCTCCTATATACCATAAACCTCCACATGTCACCACTTCGGCGCTAACACCCACCGTCCGTATTGAATATATGCTAGGGGCTGTCTCATACAGGACTGGTGGATTGGTATTAGCAGGGGTATTTTTATGACGTATCGGCGCGTCTTCTGGTAGATCAGTAAAGTCTGATTTTATGAACTTTAGATCCTTAAGCTGTTCCCTGCTCCAGCGGGGATTTGATCCTGGGTCTGGTAGGAATGCAGGCCACCTCTTTACCGACTGAGCCACCGCCCCCACATGAATGTTAGTTGACTCTTCCCCTGAAACAGGCATTTACATGTCACATACACTTATAAGCACTTTCATATCATGATAACAATACTTGCCTGGACTGCACACTTGAGGCTCCCTAATTCACTAGAGAAGGATTGCCTCCACTGTCTACCAGTTTCAAAAAGTTCTTCTCAAGCATCCTGATCGATATGTCATTACACAGTCGCTGCGACAAACCAGCCAATAGTTCTGCACAAGACCCACGCCCCCAAACATCTTTCTTGCCACAACTACACACATCAAGCTGCTCCAGTCCATGACTCGGGGAAGTGGCGAACCTTACTTAAAATTTGCCCCTTTTGAGGCCCCTGCGGCTTCTGTTTGAGGCTACACCCTCAAACATTACACCCAGCCTCCATGGTGAGATTGACAGCAGTAGAAACACCACAAAGCCCTGTTGCAGGTAACGGTCTTCGACTGCCAGCCCCCTCCTCGTTTAGCCTGTGAAGCCGACTGGGTTAAGGAAGGACCAGTTTGCTGAGCAGACACCGCCTGGAACAACTGTGTCCCTTCCTGTTGTAGACTCTTAGTGTCCTCTGGATACCTGGTGGTTATACTGCCACCCTACTGCTCATATGTGGCTGTTCAATTTCCTTGTTGTGCTTAGTGCTGCATTGTAGAAAGGACATGGTCAGCAGCTTTAATGACATTTTCATAAGGTTTTCCTATCTTGTAATTTTGTTACCATTTTTCTCGAATTACCTGCAGTCTGATAGTCCTGTCTTTGATCCCGTCATAGAAATGCCACACTGCATTTTTCTGTGCAGTGTCACTTGGTTCTCCTTCAAATGCTGCGCTGCTAGTGTTGTAGTCTGGTCATCAAATGATTGACCTCCTCACCCTGTTGCAGTGCCGACTCTCTGAACCATAAAATTCTGTATTCAGCAGCGTCAGCATTAACAAACCTTACCTCTAGTCGCTGTAGTAACCCTGCAACGTCCTTATGTTGTGTGCGATCTGCTGCTCTATGTGTGTAGCTGTCGTTCATTGGAGTTGCAACCTTAAAAGAACTGCTCGATATTCAGGTTTATTCAACGTAGACACTGCTCACATAAAGTTGGTCTGCATTACTAGGCGGTAGTGGGACACAAAGATCCTGAAGGCAGGTGCTGACGTGTCATCCCTGAACATTTTCAATTACAGGCACTTCTTATGGCCTTTGCCTGCTGCTAATATCTTCAGTCTGAGATATGTTCACCGTAGAACTGCCCTCATCACCAGGTTCCAGAAAAAGAGGCAGTTGATAGCATTCTTTATTATGTTGGTTGACAGAGTATTGCCTGTGCTGGCTGGTGCCTAACTGTGCCCTTTCCACTGTGGTGAACCTGCTAACCTTGAAATAAGACATGAATAATATAACCAATCGTTATTAGCCAAAATAACCACAAAATAAAATCAGATCACACTAAAACGTAAAAAAAATAATTGAAGATAATCACGTAATTGAAGATAATCACTATACAACATCAGCATCCTACAGTAGACAAAAGTATCATATGAACATATACTAATAATATCACATTTCTCTCACCGACCCATTGTTTCTGATGATTTAGCAAGGATTCATTTCGGTTTAGAATACTCTCGCCCGCACCATTCACTCGCACTTTTTGATGAGGTTATTATGAAGACCACCACCAAAGCTTCTCTAATGTCAAGAAAAAAAAAACTTTATGTTTTGTTGATATTCACCACCTTATACATCTTAGAGACTTGTGTCCATTGATAAGGCAAGCAGAATCAACCTGTCGTGATTCTTTGTTATGATCCATTTATTAGCCTATATCTGACAAACTGCTATCTAACCTTATGTGCTTTGACTATCACTAGCAGTTTTCTGCTATTGATTTTCAGTGTATCAGACAAGAAATCAGTGCAATAATGTGTTCTACATTCGCTCTCTTCCATGACTGATTTGTTAAGTAGATGGTATTCATTCCCTGGTTTCCCTCAGAATCTTTTCATAAAGCTTGTCTTTCCCTGGTGAACTCCATGACACCAGCTTAACGATCTCCTTCCTTACGTTAATCAAAATAATCGTTATTTTACTATGAATTTTCATATCATCATCACTTCAAACAGATGTCAGTTATTGGATTATGAGCAGAGCTGTATTGTTCAATGAGGAGCGTAGGGACCTAAGGGTAGTCTACTCAGTCCTGATAGCTCACTAGTCGCTCATTTCTGAATGGCATGTGAGCAATAAACTCCAACTACTCCTCTGATGTGACTCCTTATGGACCACATTCAGTTGGAGTGCTAAAACCCATTAAATCATCAGGAGCCCATTTGGTTACATGGTTACCACCCGGCGTAGTAAAAGAGTTCCTATGTTACTAGAAAACATTTGGCTTATTATTATTCAATATGGTCACTCGAAGGTAACAACATCGAGTGAGTACACGGTCGGCGCCCAACGGCCATAGGGAAAATGACAAATTGGTAAATGAGGATCGACGTACCATTTGATTGTCGATCAAACAGTAGCGTCGATTTCTCGCAGATTGTCAAATCATTTCTTTATTTTCGGATGGGACTGTACTTCATGCAAAAACAATAAGATTTTCTTTCTGTTCCAAAGGTAACTTAGTCTTGTAAACTTGCTTTGCATCATTTTTTTCCTGCTTCGATTCCCTATTTAAGAATCAGAGCAGAGGTTAGCAAATGTTCCTTTATTCTTTACAATTTCATGTAAAAAAAAAAAAAAGTTCCTTTTTCTTGGTAATGCGACATATACAACTTATCTTGCTATCTCGGATTTGACCGATGCAGAATGACAAAATGATTCTGAAATATCAAAATGAATGTTGGGTTACCTGGAACTGCTGTGATGTGTGGAGCGGTGGGGGTCTCGCTTTGTGCTTTATGTATGCGTGGTGTAATGCATAAATCTTGTTGATATTGCGTGTTTTTGTTTCAGTGACGTGAGAAGCAGAGATGCCACAACGTCTAAGGAAAACTTTACCAGCGGCAGAAGGTCTTCAAGATGCACAATCAAATCTGACAAATTTAAGGTAACCAAAGTTGTTGTACAATTAGACTATGTAGTGCATATATATATATATATATATATATATATATATATATATATATATATATATATATATATATATATATATATATATATACGAGTATACAGTGGATGTCACGGGGATTTTGAGAAGTATTATTGAATATTATTCTTTAATATTGCGTATTCTCAAAATCCCCGTGACATCCACTGTATACTCGTATATATATATATACGAGTATACAGTGGATGTCACGGGGATTTTGAGAATACGCAATATTAAAGAATAATATTCAATAATACTTGATACTTAAAATGTTACTTGAGAACAGGACAAAGAACTGACTTGTGAAAATCAAACAATGATTACTTTATGCCGGCTTACTTCGTCGATTCAATAAGGACGAGAATTTATAAACTTTCTCAACAGTACACAGCAGAGACTAATTACTCACATGTACTGTTTATTGGTACTGTTAGCCTCTGGAGAAAGTGACTCCACCCCTGACAATCAATATCTAATGCTATTAATGATAAACAGGTTCTTGCCGGTGCATTAACTCCTAGATGGCACAACGGATTTTAAGCATAATACAAAGGACTGGCCTAAGTACCAGTTATGAATAATGCAAAGCATTTATGCAAACTAGGAGCGATAACTAGAATAAGCTTAATGTGGAGAAATAAAATACGAGTTTACATTACATTAAGCTCAAAAGAAAAGAACTGTGAATTTATTAATTACAATGAAACAAATTTACATTACATTGTTTCAAAATGAATTCAAAAATAAGGAGAACACACTCACTCGCTCACTCAAAAGCTAAACTCTTAAGCCTAGGAAAAACGAAAGGAAAATACTGGTCAGAGAGTGGGCTAAGCGGGACGAACTGGGCGTCGTTGCTGAGGAAGGACACTGCCACACATGCTAAACCTCTCACCAATTCACGCTAGGTGGGGATTCAGGAACTCGCTGTACACACGCTGCTCCAAGCTGGGCCAACGAACCTAGTCCCATGGCGCTCTAATCCTGACTGGTTCAAATTATGAGAGGGGGCGAGAGCGGGACGCATTTGCTAACGGCTAACGAAAAAATTGTGAGTGAAACACGCCCATAATAAATCACTCAGCGAAAGCGCTAATGTCGCGTGCAAGGACGATCACTTATGAAACAGTGAAAAATGTTCTGAAAGCACTCCCGATCGGGTGAATACATGGCTATTGACTGAATGATACTTACTGGGATTCCACTAGAATTCGCGGTTTCTCACCAAAGTTCAATGTCACGAGTTTATTTAGATAGAGAATCGCGCCAACTCGTGACATTATGCCCCATCAAAATCATTTTTTTTTTCCCTCAGGAAAAAGAAAAATTCAATTTATATACATATAAAACCTAACTCAGTCACACAAGATTCACACTGTGGTGTGTTTGTGCTATCCTGCTACAGGAGAAAGTCACAGCCGCCAGTGAGCGAAAAAACCTCGTATTTAGGTTAATAGAAGCAAGCTTGAGGAAAAAACTCTGTGACAACGGTGAAAAATCCTGTACTCAGGTCAAATTGAGCAAAAAATTCGCTACATTTACATTAACAACTAATTGTTATGTAGAGTGATGTATGTAATACACGGTGTAGGTGTGACAGTTGTGGTGTAACTGTACCTAAGTGTAAAATTACATAATGCAAGTCAATAGTGAATGATGACAACGAGGCAGAAGAGAAGAGGCGGCAGCATGCGTCAGGGATGATCAACTGTTCTGCACGGTAATGATGCACCTGCCAGCTGCACCTGCAAAAGCAATCAAGGTGGAGCATCAAAAGTGTCTCTCTCCCTGCCTAGCAATCAGTACTTATGTTACAAAAAGTACACTATTTACTTTATTAACCAGGAAACATAGTCAAGGCGTCTCTGCAGGACATCAAACGCTGACCCAGTTTACTGATTAAACTCTAAACTTAATTAGTGAAAAGACTGGGCGTTTGTGCAGGACATCAAACGCTGCAATTCACTAAATTAACCAGGGAACATGGTCATGAGCGAAAAGACGGGGCGTCTGTGCAGGACATCAAACGCTGCAATTCGCTAATGGAACCAAGTTTACTGGTTAAACTAACTCTACACTTACGATTAATGACAGGAAGCTGAGAATCCCTACGCAGTCTCGGGCAGGTCACATTTTAACACCCACCGTGGGTGTGAACACTCATGTGGATAACGTGCATTCTCCGGGAATGCTCTGAGAGGCCCACAGCTCGAGACGTTCAACAACGTAATTCATACACAGCCTCGGGCTGTCTCTGCAGGGTTCTTGAACTTCCCCCTTAACTTACAGTACATATTTATGTACAGGCCCTGGACATACTGTGTCCTGTGGGGCCAACGGGAGAGACGTCAGGTCATCACCCACTTCAACACTGCCCTGTCTCTCAACTGACTCAGAGATTACGGGTGTGGTTTCAAACGGCACAGGAAGGACATGTCCCTTATTAGTGGTACGTGGATACACATTGCAGGAACGCACAATCAATCTCTCATCCCATCTCTGGCCAGAAAAAGTCAGCACGGATACGGCCCTGGATTTTCCTTTTGCCCAGGTGACCTACTGAAGCTGAACAATGACCCCATTCTAAAACTGCTAGGCGGTAGCTAACAGGAATGACAAACTGCAGTTGAACCTCGCCCTGGAGTGTTCGTCACTCGTGGTACAGCCATCCTTGTTTGAGAAGGAACTTGGCTTGACCTCCCCGTGAATACTTTATCACTCTACCTTTTTGCTTCTTTCGCACGGCAGCAAGTGTCGGGTCAGAATGTTGTTCTTGAACAACAACTTGGCTACACATCAGATCTTGTGGTGATTCAATGGTCACCGGGGTGACACAGTTTGGAGCCTCAGCCATGGCTCATGTTACTGTAGCCGAAGTCTGAGTAGCGTCATCTTCAGTGCAACTATGCTTGGCACCGGGAATATTGCCTATAATAAGGTCAAATAAGGGTTCTGGCATGACAACTGCGACTGTTGTACCAGTGTAAAATGGAGATGCCACTTGGATACGTGCCTCAGGGAACAATCTCACTGATACATCAATTAGGTTAGCTTGGATCAGTCGACCTGTGTACTGCTCAGACCGAACTAGACTCTGCCTGACAGAGCAACCTGAGGAACCATTGTCTCTCAGGACGTTCACAGGAATGCCTCCCACAAACTCTGGCTGAACAAGGAAGGCACTGTCACCTGTGGGAGGGCCTGTGGTGGAAGCAGCCAGCCACTCATGAGGCTACTGAATAAATGATGCAGCAAACATGGTGCCCTGAGAATTAGATATCTGAGGGGTCATACTCAGTCGGGGAAGATGGAGCATTGACCTCCAGTGGCAGAGTGTTCACTGTCGCTGTGGGACTAAAGAACTGTGGGGAGTACCTGTACTGGTAGGGATGTGACCACCGTGCTGCTGCTGAGGAATGAAGGCTGCGTTCGGCTCCTGCCTCCTATTCACTTGAGCTGGTGCTGAGAAGGACAGTCCCGACGGTCGGTTGCATGGCTGATACTGCTGCTGGTTAGGGTACCTGTTGTACCCCTTCCACTCAGGTTTCTGGGTGTTTTGCCCCTGGTCCTTCCACTGTGATTTTGGACCTTGGCCATTATTCTGAGAACGGCCTTGTTGCTGGGGTTCAGTCTGAGACGGTTTCCCAGATTTATCAGCTTTCCTGTTCCAGGTATGCTGCTTACGAGTTTGATACCCGTATGCAGTGAACAATGCATCAGCATTCTCCACCATTTGGCTGGCATCCCTTACCTGGCAGATCTTAAGCTGAGCCATAAGTTCGGCAGGGCACAACTTTTCCAGCTGCATGTGCAGTATAAGGTCGACTATCCTCTCATGCGTGGAAGGAGTTTCGTCTTTCTCCATCCACTCATCTAAGTAAGCAGTAAGCCGGTCAAGAAACTGAACGGCAGTCTCTTTTTCCTGTAAACGCGCCCTCATGAACTGACTCTTGGTGTTGTCAACTGTGAGACCGTACACTATGATGAGTGCGGCCTTCATCTCATACGTGAGATTGTCTCCACGAATTCTGTGAAGAATATCGAGAGCAGGGCCCTCATACAGGCTAAGAAACTGAAGCCGCTTAGCTGCCTCATCCAGCTGGTAAAGTTGAGCCATGTCTTCAAAACGAGCTATGTATGGCTCGATTCGCTCGCCTTCCTTGTATGGAGGAAGCTTGATGTGTGGGGTCGCCATAATATGTGCAGGGATAGTGCTCATGGAGCTTGGGCCAGCTGCATCAGATGTGTCTGAAGCCAAAGAATCTCGCTTAAGCTTCAACATTTCAATTTCATGTTTTTCGCGTGCTTCTCGCTTGGCACGTTCATGTTCTCGTTCTCTGTCTCGTTGTTCACACTCGTATTCACGTTCTCTCTCACGTTGTTCTAACTCGTGTTGAAGTTCTCTCTCGCGTTCCTCGCACTGTTCTCGCTCGTGTTCGCTTTCTCTCTCTCGTTGTTCTAACTTGAGTTCGCATTGTTTTTGCTCATGTTGACGTTCTCTTTCACGTTCCTTGCGCTGTTCTTGCTCATGTTCGTGCTGTTCTCACTCGTATTCACGCTGGATTCTACGCCCTTCACGAGCATCATTCTCGTTTTGCTGCTCGTAATTAAACCAAGAGAGGACGTAATCCTTTACTTCTTTGGGGTCTGTAAGCCCCATATCTTTAGCTTCCTGTACATTGACATTGGTAGACATGATGCTAAGTCAATGTAAGTGAACTAGAGACTAAGCACTGACTGCTAATTTGCAGAGAAAGGTGCCAAGAATCGAGAATGAAGAATATAGGCACAGGTTAGTGGTGACCAGTTTTATGTAGTTAGACTGGTAAAGAAAGAAAATTAAACAAAACACTGACTGTGAAAACTATTACTTAAAATTGATAATAATGAATTAATAATCACCAGTAAGACAGTGCCTATAGACTTTAATGATAAATACCTAAGTATGAGTGAGTGAGTATTGTCTCGTGAATAACTTTAGAGCTACGAGTTAATATCGTGGTGAGGTCGCCAGATCTCACGGGGATTTTGAGAATACGCAATATTAAAGAATAATATTCAATACTACTTGATACTTAAAATGTTACCTGAGAACAGGACAAAGAATTGACTTGTGAAAATCAAGCAATGATTACTGTATGTCGGCTTACTTCGCCGATTCTCTAAGGATGAGAATTTATAAACTTTCTCAACAGTACACAGAAGAGACTAATTACCCACACGTGCTGTTTATTGGTACTGTTAGCCTCTGGAGAAAGTGACTCCACCCCTGACAATCAATTCCTAATGCTATTAATGATAAACAGGTTCTTGCCGGTGCATTAACTCCTAGATGGCACAACGGATTTTAAGTGTAATACAAAGGACTGGCCTAAGTACCAGTTATGAATAATGCAAAGCGTTTATGCAAACTAGGAGTGATAACTAGAATAAGCTTAATGTGGAGAAATAAAACGAGTTTACATTACATTAAGCTCAAAAGAAAAGAACTGTGAAATTTATTAATTACTATCTATCTATCTATTGCCAGACACCTCAATCCCGTTTGGGGTGGCCACAAACAAATCGCCTCCAAGTCGCCCTGTTCCCTGCCATTTCACTGCCCTGCTCCCGACTCACACCCCTCTCTCTCATATACTCCTCCACCTCATCCTTCAGCTCATCCTCGGCCTCCCCCTTCCTCTTCCTCCCTCCATCTCACTCACATACTGTACACTCTCTTCGTCAGTCTTTCACCCTCCATCCTCTCCACATGGCCAAACCACCTCAGTGTGTTCCTCATAATGCTTCCTATCACATCCACATCCACACCACAACGCTCCTTTATATCCTCATTCGTCAGCCTGTCTCTCCATGTGACTCCACAGGCTCCTCTTAACCCGTCACATCCCGAGGTTTTCCGCACCTCCGACATCCCCCAGTCCAGACGTATTTTCGAGAAAAATTTTTTTTGGCTAAAACCTTCGCTTTTGGTGAGAAACATCGAAAATTCATAGAGAAAGCGCTCACCTGAGGTTTAAAATACCCAGTCCAGGTAGGAGTTCCTCCTTACCTGACTGGGTTTTCTAACATGCTGGCACCAAAGAAAACAAGTTCTATGGGAGGGTAACTATTTTATCCACTCATAAAACGGTATTTATTTATTTACTTGGTACGAATGTATATGTAGTATGAGAGTATATTGATTTTCAAGCAGTAATAAAGGCATTATAAGCATTGTTTCACTCACTAACTAATCACCATACCTGACCTTTTTTTTGCCACATTACCTGATCATTATTTCTGGCTGTTTCTTCTTCTAATGCTATGTAAACATTGTCCTCCACATTGTCATCGATTCGGGAATCACTCTGGCCCTGAATATCTTTACTAGCCAGGTCACTGGTAACAGGTGAATTGCCGAGACAATGGCGTGAGGGGGGGAGGGGGGAGGTTATGCGGTGTAAGGCATTGTCCCTGCTTGGTATCTTGTAGAGGAATAGAGGAAGGTGTCCCGTGTACATGTACGAAAAATCACGTGCAAAAATTGAAAATTGTGCAAATTAACCCGTCACGTCCCGAGGGTTTCCGCACCTATGACATCCCCCAGTCCCGAGCCTTTTTGGAAAAATTTATTTTTTTGCTAAAACTTCCGCTTAGGTCGAGAAACGAAGGAAAATCATAAAGAAAGTGGTTCCTGCGGTCTATAAGTGGTCTGTACAGGTGCGGTTTCCCCCCGCAGGTATCGTATTCTGTAATGGGCTGGATATGCGTTTACATTTTCTATGGTAAGGAATAATGGGAGAAACAACACACAACACCTCTACATTTATTGAATTTGAACTAATAAACAATAACAGTAACAATATAATGGATTTCAGACACATATATATGAAAAATAAGCATTGTACCATCGCGCGAGCATAGCGAGTTTGGTCCGAGTCGTAACATGCTATATGCTAACTTTCTGGTATGAGTCAGCCTATCATTTTTTCTACTTGTATACTTCTGTTTCAATGACAATTTACCAATTACAACTGTTTGTAAGTGTTTTCAGATGTTTTCATTCATTATGATGACATGCAGCATAAGTTTAGCGCACATCAGCTTAGTAAGCGCACTCGCTATGACTCGTATTTCAACATACCAAATTGTATTATCACTTTCCAATTATTTTCCCCTTTACATAGAACCTTTCCTCCACCACTGTAAAGGTTTTCAATTATTTTCATTCATTACGAGGGCATTTAGCGATATGCTAGCGCATATTCACGTAGCAACCACGATCTCAAACACTCGTGTTTCATCATCTACTTTATTTATTCACTCCAATTATATTTTCCCACTTACATTACACACGTTTACACCCCTAGAATGCACTGTACATACTGCCATTATTTATTCAAGTGAGCGTGAGAATATCGCCTGAAAATACCCTCGCAAGGAATGTTTCGTCATACATAATACTCACACACTTATATACTAATTCACTCACACACTTATATACTAATTATTCACTTTATCACTTGCTGACTTTTATTTTGACTAATAAGTGCCTTATTCATTCGACTGAGCGTCAGGAAATCTTATCTTTATACACACGCTACGAATATTTAACTTAGAATATACATCATCATATACAATAATTTGAACTTATATTATACCCGTAAGAATGTCACATAATAATAATTATATAATTACGGGCTGTATTTATTGCACTGAGCGACAGAATATCGCATCAAACAACCCTCTCTATGTAAGTTTCAACTTAGGGCAGATTTATATACTTACACCCAATGTTTTCACTCATGTTCTACCCGTAGGCACTTTATACTAATATTTGGAGATCCACATGACTGATAATTTCACTGAGCGTCTGTCTGTCGCATTTACCTCATAATTTCAGCGTCCTTTCGCATTCACACCATACTAAAATTGCATCAACGTGTGATATTCACTAAAACATGGGTGAATACACAGACCCACGTCACACTGCACGCACTCATAGCGGGTGCCCTTCCTCTGTGTCGTGAGTCTCACCTGGGAATTACTGCACACGTGACACCTGCGCTGGGGCCTAGGTCTGTTGGGCTGGGGAGGGATAGGAGTGGGGAAATGGCGGCCGGATATTCTCTGGGGAGTTTGGGTAATAGGGGCAGTGCGGGTGAGCTGTTGGGGCCTTTCAACAGCATACTTTGCAAAGATTTCTCTTGTGAGCTCCCTCACAAACCCTTCAAATGTTTCCTGAACTCTTGTGTTCATGGCGTGAAGGTGGTGGCAATTCAGAGCAGTGATATCTAGTAAGTGAAAGAACAGTTTTTTATACCACTTCATCGTTGTCCTGGCACACTCTACCGTCGATATCATGGAGTCTGACTGGTCCACGAGGCGCATGTTTATATTGTAATCCAAAACACACTCAGGTTTCCAAACACGACGCCTGCTCTCGCTATGGTAATCTACAGAATCAGTACGGTGCATCAAGGGGCGGTGAACCGTGGACAAGAGGCTTACTTCTCTGTTGTGGTTCCACATTGTTGCAAGGATGTTGTTGGCTTTGAAGAAGACAACCTCACTCCTTGCAAGTTTCCGCCCTACCTTGACCATGTGACGCCGGTTCACCTTTATGGTTCCACAGAGTCCCGTTTCATGTGTGTGAAGATAACGAGCGAGAAGAGGGCTAGTGTACCAGTTGTCGAGGTAGAGAACGTGACCGCGATGAAGGTAGTCTTGTATCATCGTCTTTACCACTGCTCCCGACAGTCCAATACTTCGATCTTCTATTATGTCTGTCTGTGCACCGGTGTACAAGACTATGTCTTGCACGTATCCAGTCCTACAGTCACACATAACAAAGATCTGGAACCCAAAACGGTGCCTTTTGCTGGGTATATACTGTCTGAATGAAATATTGCCTCTCCACAACACGAGACTCTCGTCTATGACGAGATCTCTATAGGGATAGAATGAGGATCGAAAGGTTTGCCTGAGGTGATCAAAGACCAACCGAATTCGCCTCATTTTGTCAGTGTTGTTTGCATTTGCAGGGTCATGAGCATCATAAAAATGGAGGCGACTTAGAATTTGTTGAAACCGATTACGGCTCATCACTTGACCAAATATGGGGGTAAACATAACAGGGTCCCTAGTCCAGTAAGCAGGAATTCTATTCTTTCTTATAATACCCATCAAAAGGACAAGGGCAAAAAATAAAAACATTTCTGGAAGGGAGACAGGGTAATCATAGATCATAGAATGCCTACTCCTTGTTCCCAATCTTTCACTTTCTAGGCGCTGGGTGCTTGCAAACAGGTTTGTTTGATAAACGATCTGATCCACGAATGCCTCACTGAAAAACAGGTGGAAAAAATCCAACCTGGTGGAATTACTGTGAATACCTGGTGCAATGCAGCCAGATCGCCCTTTCTCAGTGAAGGGGTGAATGAGGGGAGAAAAATCACTCCCATCCTCCCAATCCCACGACACAAATCCCTCGTCTCCATCACCGCCTTCGTCTGGGTGGGGAGGAGATCCTGGTTGGGGAAGAGATCCTGGTTGGGGAGGTGGGTGAGAAGGAGTACGGAGGGCTTCCCCACTGTCACTCCTCTTCCCTCTGCCTTTACCCTTTCCCTTTCCCTTACCCTTACGGCCTTGAGGAACATTAGGGGGCTGTGGGGATGAAATAGTTGAATATTGGGGAGCAGAAGACGTGCTGGGGAGTGGTTCCTCCCCACCTTCCCCCTCCATTACCACACCACGTGCTCTCTCACGCAACCTAGCTCGACCACGTGTTAGGGGATATTGGGGAGCATAAGACGTGCTTTGGAGTGGTTCCTCCCCACCTTCCTCCTCCCTCACAACCCCACGTGATAAGGAACGCACCAGCACTGGCCCACGTGATCCACTCTGCTGCCTCACACTACGTAGGGAGAGCAATGACTCACTCACGTCACTCTCACTTTCCCTAATCCCAGGACTTTCCATTTCACTCCCCACTCCCTCCACTTGACTTCCTAGCTCCCCAAACAGAATGCTAGGCCCATACCTGCTCATACAACGTGGTGTGCGCTCTGGGCCACGATGTGTTATGACCTCCCGTCCATACCACGTGGCAGCACGTCCCACGGCTCCGTCCTCGTCCTCGTCCTCGACCTCGAATTCTCCTTCCAAAGCACACTGGGGATAGGGATAGGATATACCACGTGCCTTCTTTGCCTCCTGCCCCTCTCTAGCAGCACGGTAAGTCACGTACTGCTGCTTCCTGGGTGACGGAACTTCCTTGTCACTGCTGGTGGTTTCTTCCTCCTCTGGCTGCACATAATCTTTGTCCATCTCCTCGTCATCCAGTGGGGAATCACTGTCGCCGGTAAAGGTGTCCAGGGCGACTTGAATCTCGCTGTCTGAGAGACCTCTCTTAGCCATGTCTGAGCAGGACCGTGGCTACCAGGTGAGTGGACGAGTGGCAGGCTAGCGCGGGTCGTGCGGGGTCACCGAGTGTCCCCGCCTGGTGGCAGGTAGGGGAAGGTCAGGCGAGGGTACGTACCGCAAATCAAGCGCGAAATTTGAAAATTGTCGAAATTATGCACATTGCAATTGCACGACGTACTGGTACGTCGCCGGGACTGGGAAATGCAAATCGTTGCAACATACCCATACGTCGTCGGGACGGGGCGGGTTAAGGACCTTGCAATTGCACGATGTACCGGTACGTCGCCGGGAGTGGCAAATGCAGATCGTTGCAACGTACCCATATGTCGACGGGATGGGGCCAGTTAAATAACTCATTTCCACTGCTCTCACTCTTGACTTGTGTCCTTCCAACAACGTCCAAGCTTCACTTCCATACGTTAGAGTTGGTATCAGAATACTGTCATGTAGTAACTTTTTCACTTAATTACAATGAAACAAATTTATGTTACATGTTTCAAAATGAATTCAAAAATAAGGAGAACACACTCACTCACTCACTCAAAAGCTAAACTCTTAAGCCTAGGAAAAACGAAAGGAAACTACTGGTCAGAGAGTGGGCTAAGCGGGATGAACTGGGGGTCGTTGCTGAGGAAGGACGCTGTCACACACGCTAAACCTCTTGCCAATTCACGCTAGGTGGGGATTCAGGAACTCACTGTACACACACTGCTCCAAGCTGGGCCAACCAACCTAGTCCCACGGCGCTCTAATCCTGACTGGTTCAAATTATGAGAGGGGGTGAGAGCGGACTGCACTTGCTAGTGGCTAACGAAAAAATTGTGAGTGAAACACGCCCATCATAAATCACTCAGCGAAAGCCCTAATGTTGCGTGCAAGGACGATCACTTGTGAAACAGTAAAAATTTTCTGAAAACACTCCTGATCGGGTGAATGCGTGGCGGTTGACTGAGTGATACTTACTGGGATTCCACTAGAATTCGCGGTTTCCCACCAAAGTTCAATGTCACGAGTTTATTCAGATAGAGAATCGCGCCAGCTCGTGACAATATACAGTACATATATATATATATGAATTTAAATCACTAATGAACACGCGATTCTTATGTGCTGCTAATATCCGCAAGGAAAAGGAAACAGGAAATATCCCAAGTGCTTTCTGGAATTCACATCTTCAGGGGAAGCAAAGTGAAGGAGGTGGAGTACAGTACACCTGTCATTTTTAGACAGAAAAGAGAGAAAAGTCCCAAAGTCCCAGAGGAGCTAACTAAGTTGTTGACAAATACGAATGTTCTAAACTTACATCCTTATTTCTAGCTATTTAAGTAGAAATAAGGATGCAAGTTTAGAATACTAGTATTTAGCAGCAACTTAGAAAGCTTCCTTGGGACTTTTCCCTCCTTCTTTTTATATAAATATGACAGGTGTACTCCATTTCCACCTTCCTCTCCCTGAAGATGTGAGTACACGAAAGTGTTTGCGATATTTCGTGCTTCTTTTTCTTTGTGGATGTCAATATAGAGATAGATAAATATTCATACAGATATATAGCTACACATTAGTGTTGGCTGATATGTCGAGAACGATGCATAGACAGGCCAGGATGTTATTTAAAGACAGCTAAAAGCTTCTGGGTTTTATTTCTTCCAAGCACGGATGAGGTCCTCTTGCAAAACACTGTGGTTTTTCTCTTTCTGACGACATCCGACCTCACTCACTACAGTCGTTCACTGTATGTCCAATTCATTTACTTACCTACTTGCTGACATTTTCACTGACTGGCTCACGCTTATTAAATGCCACTGGCTCGTTGACTTTCTGTTGTTTACAAAACTCTGTTACTCTTTGGCTCACTAAACTGACTTGGAAAAAGGAACTGTCCCTTTAAGTATCCCGCAAAAACCTCCTACTAGCGCGTTCCAAATTATTCTAGAATGTGAGAATTCACATGTTCCTGCACACTGATACATATTTTTAGAGCCAGGAGAGTACTCACATTATCACACGAATTGATGCATGTAAATAAACAGTTCACAATAAGAATAATGACAAGAACTAATTCCTTAAGTAAGAAAGAGAGAAAATGAAACAGACATGTCGAAATATCTAGAATGCTTCCCACATACACGGAGAAAGCCCAAATGCAGAGTAATAGATCCAGTTTATTTCAACGTTTCGCCCACCAGAGCTTCTTCAAGAACATCAGTGGAGAAAACTCCACTCCTTAAATAGTCCCGCGCATAGCTGGTGACCTAAACACAAAAAGCAAACAATCCTACACTACCTGGCTAACCTGACTGTCTTTTAAGTAGGAGAGACAAAGAATTTTTATGGTAAGTAGAATTAGGGGATAAGTAAACAGCATAGTTATATTTAGACAATAACAAGACAATCGCAGCCAGAGAGTAGAGAATTCAGAAGATTCAAGTTTTGGAATATATATACATATATATTTTAAATACAACTTACCCATCCTTATGGATGGCCTTATGCATGTAACAGCGATTGCGGTTCCCCCCTCCCACCCAGCTTAAAATCCTGGAGTAATTCTTTCTCTCCCCCACAAAGCCGTTTATTTAATTTCACTCTTTATTGCAGCTGGTATAAAGCTCTAAGGAAATTGGGTAGAATGTACATTCATGATCACTAATCTCTGACCAGAGAGTTAGCCAAAGTCGTGGCCAGGCATAGGCTACACAGTCAGACACACTCCACCATCGTTTCAGAAAGGTTTAGTGCTTCAGTGAACAATTTTCTAAGCATCACTGAAGCACTTTTGTTTCACATACTATATTACATTTCTCAGGTAATATATGCATGGTAAGAAATAGACAAAATTGGTTATATCTGTTATTTTTAGTCTACAATGAGTGCGTGATGATATTTGAATTTCATTACTGTGTTTTATTAATCTGTTTATTATTTCACTGACCTATTTCTTGAGGCGAACCTTTAACCGAGCTGTTGGTAGGTGATAGCAGAGAAATATCCCCAGTTGCCACAGCAGCCGGCATTCACACTACATATTCTAAGTAAGAATGCTTTATAATACTTATATCATTGACACAAATTTACTATTACTACTACTTTGAAATGAATGTTTTTCTCTAGTGATAACAGGCCCCGTTGCCCATAGATATAATTAAGCCTAGATGCCGCATGACGCTACTTTGATGCGTCTGTGCGGCCGCCATATTGGAACGGTCAAGGCAGACGATGTCGTGTTCCTGACGATGGGCAAAGTTGACCACTATTTATCTAGAAATGCAGCAGCACGGTGCTGCTTTTGGGTGTAGAAAGCGTCGGAATATATCTATGGTGGCACTAATAGCACGGGCGGCTAAACTGTCTGGTTATGAAAACGTCCCTCAGCTGCTTCCCTATCCCCCGAAAGGAGGATGGTGGGTTGCGGAAGGGAAATATAAGCCTGCAGTCCACCGGGTTCACGTTTCAGATGAACCAGGAACCACAACCATTACCATCACAACAACAGCCACCATCATAACAACCACCATTACCACAACAACAACAACCACTACCACAAGCACCACATCCACCACCACCACCACAACAGCAATAACATCCACAACCACCACCATAACAACAATCACCACCACAACAACAACCACCACCACCACAACAACAACATCAACAACCACAGCAACAACCACCACGACAACAATAACCACCACCACCAACAACCACCACCACCACCACCAACAACAACAACAACAACCACCACCACCACAACAACAACAACAACAACATCAACAACCACAGCAACAACCACCACGACAACAATAACCGCCACCACCAAGAACCACCACCACCACCACCACCACCAACAACCACAACAACAACAACCACAACAACAACAACCACAACAACAACAACCACAACAACAATCACCACCCCAACAACAACCACCACAACAAACTACCACAACAGCAACAACCACCACCACCACAACAAACTACCACAACAGCAACAACCACCACCACCACAACAAACTACCACAACAGCAACAACCACCACCACCACAACAAACTACCACAACAGCAACAACCACCACCACCACAACAAACTACCACAACAGCAACAACCACCACCACCACAACAAACTACCACAACAGCAACAACCACCACCACCACAACAACAACCACAACAGACCACCACCACCACAACAAACTACCCAACCACTACCACCAGCACCACATCCACCACCACAACCACCACCACCACAACAAACTACCACAACAGCAACAACCACCACCACCACAACAACAACCACAAGCACCACAAAAACAACAACCACTACCACCAGCACCACATCCACCACCACAACCACCACCACAACAGGAACAACATCCACAACCACCACCATTACAACAATCACCACCACAAGAACAATCACCACCACAACAACAACCACCACCATCACAACAACAACCAACAGCACATCAATCACCACCATCACAACAATAACCACGACCAAAACAACAACCACAAAAACCACCACCACCACAACAACCACCATCACTGCAACAACCACCATCACTACAACAACCACCACAACAAAATTACCACCACCACAACAACAACAACCACCACAATAACCACCACCACAACAGCAACCACCATCACAACGACAACCACCACAATAACCACCACAGCAACAACCACAACAACAATCACCACAACAATAACCACCACCACCACCACAACCACCACCACAACAACCACCAACACAACAACCATCACCACCATAACAACAACGACCAACACAATCACAACCACCACCACCACAACAACAACAGCAACAATGACAACAACCACAAAAAACATCACCACAACAACCACCACCACCACTACAACCATCACCACAACCACCACCACAACAACAACAACAGCAGCAACAACTATAACCACCATCACAACAGTGACTACCACAACAACTACAACATCCACCACCACAACCACCACAACGGCAGCAACAACTACAATCACCATCACAACAGCCATCATTATAACCACCATCACAATAACCACTACCATCACCACAACAACAACCACCACAACAACCACCATTAACACAACCACCACCACAACAACAACCACTAACACAACAACAACCACAATTAATACAACAACCAGCACCAACACAATGACCACCACCACCACAGCAACAAAAACCAGCATCACCACCACCACCACCAGAACAACAGAAACCACCATCGATTCCCGGAAAGAAAGTATCAGGAAAAAAAGTAACAGTAAAAAACGTAAGGGAAAGAGCTAATCTAACCTAACCTAACCTAACCTAACCTGACCTAATCTAACCTAACCTAACCTAACCTGACCTAATCTAACCTAACCTAACCTAACCTGACCTAATCTAACCTAACCTAACCTAACCTAACCTGACCTAATCTAACCTAACCTAACCTAACCTGACCTAATCTAACCTGACCTAACCTAGGAAAAGTTGTTACTTTTTGACTGTTACTTTTTTTCCTGATACTTTCTTTCCGATTCCCACCACCATCACCACCACCACCACAGCAACAACCACCACTACCACTACAATAACCATCATCACCACCACCACAACAATAACCACCATCACCACCTCCACCACAAGTTTGAATTCATTCTAAAACAATCCCCACTATTACATGCTTGACAGCTCCAAGATGGCGGCCGCAAAGACACATAGCCGCTGTACTGAAGAATGGGCGATGTGGCACGGTATCTAGTCTTATTTATATCTGTGCCGTTGCCATCCACTTGAAATGATTGCCCTATTCTTATGCGACGTCTTAGCTGCATGACCCCACTAGTCAAAATGTGTGCCAGTTAAGGACGTTAATTCATAAATATTTTTTACGGTATACATGATGCCAATACCCACATATAGTGGCAAATGTTTTTTTACTTCTTGGAAATTGCTAAATTGCAGACTGATTGAAGAAATGTCTGCCCCTGTCAATAAACACAGATTATTATATTATGGAGGAGAAACCATAAGAATATGGTAATATCAAAGATATGAAGGGTAGAACGCTTCAGATCACCTGGTTACAGTTCTTGGCCTTGCCCAGTAGTGCAGAGGCTGTGTTCGAATGCGTGGCTTGTGTGTGGTCATAACACTGCCCGCCACGCGTCTCTGGTCAGATATTAGTAATCATGACTGTACATAAACAGAACAAACAGGATGGGTGTTGAAAGCTGCAATCCTTCTCGTGTCACAGTCCGCATGAAAAGGAAGGAATTGATTCAGAAGATGATTAAGTTTTGAATAATTTCTGCAATAGAAAGATTTGATCCATCTGCGATGGGGTCGGGCACAAATTAAATATGAGAAATTTAATGTTATGCACGTTTCTGAGTAACAGCATTAAATGATTCGGAAGAAGACATCCAAACAGGGGCGTTATATTACAAAACCGGCAAAATAAAATGTTAAAACAAATAAGCAGAAGTGCTTCATTACCAAAATATGAGAAATACTTACATAAAATACTCATTTCATATAGCAATGTTCACTTCTTCCTTCTTCCTTATCTTCCTTTTCTGTCTCTGCCTCCCTCTCAGCCTATTCTCCAGTCAACCCTGTCACTTTGTATTACTCTTCTTTTGACTTCATATGACTCTACACTGAGTGACTCCCTAAAGATTTCCTGTAGTCCAGGAAACCTTTTACAATGCTAGGAGGTAACCATGTGACCAAATAACCAGAGTGATGTGGGACCTGTGATGGTGTTCCTAGTAACTTGGTGGAGAGATGCAAATATGGTGTCCACTCAGGAACCAACCCTCCACAATCTTCCTCGCACCTCATTGAGGCCGGGAGCTGTCAACCACAAGGGAACCGTTTCACTGTACATCAACAACGGCCCTCCTTCTTAGGTACAGAAGATACCGGATGAATGTGGTCCTCATATGCTGGTTCACAAACCATTATCCCTGGTGAACAAAGCCAGGGTGATTTCACCCACTGCGATATGTATCACGTGACCAGCGCATATGTAGTGTGGACAGCAGCGTGGCTGTCTCATGGGCTTCAGTGCACATTGTGAGCCTGTGGAGAGAGGTGGTGATGCGTGGCTCAGCTTCTTGGCTTTTTCTATAATGTGCCGTTTGGGAGTTTTCCACCCAGCCTTTGTTTTACCTGGTGCAATTTTAAGAGGGTGGAAGTCTACCAGTCTTTGTTATTGTGTACATACTTCAGTGTGAAATTAACACTTTTTCTTTGCAGGAATTGAGATTTATGGGTCATAGACAATATCATTAGCAGTGTCACATTATGACCACCAGTCTTTCAAATGCAGTTTGTTCAGGCATCTCGAAATGAACAGATCGTGAATTTGGCTACTCAGTTATCTTGTTTTTGTTTTTTTCCTGGTGGGAGGAATCTTATGGGCTCCTGGCCATTGGTTCCCTCCTCCATGCAAATGACTAAAAAGTGAAACATGCCAAAGAAAAAGACAATAATGTACTACTTCCAAAACGAGTTGGAAGAACTTATGAACACCACTGGTGAAACAGTGTAGGAGGATAGAGACACAAGTGACAGTGAAACTTATGATGACACTGAAAGTGGAGATGGCAGTGAAATTGGGCACTCGTCACACCATGGGCTGGGAACAGGCTCGCATCTCCTTCCCAGTCTCGAACCTTAAAGTCAGTGATTTCGCCACTACTGCCTGTCTATTGTCAACTGCATGTAGTACTAGATAAGTTAAAATATTCTCTGAAGTTCTCTGTATTTATAAATTTATATATAATTGACACATTTTATATATATATATATATATATATATATATATATATATATATATATATATATATATATATATATATATATATATATATATATATATATATATATATATATCCACCCCTCTCCCGGTGACGACTTGAGGTGTCTGGAACTACTGTCTGACTCTCTTCTTCTTCATTTCTGCAACATTCGCGGCCTTTCCTCTAACTTTCGCTCTGTTGAGCACCACCTCTCCTCCTCTAAACCTCACCTTCTTTTTCTAACAGAGACTCAGCTGTTTGAGGCAACTGACAGCAAACCCTTTTCTGTATCCTCCTACTTTCTCTATATCATTTCAAAGCCAAAGGTGGCTGTTGTGTATATATACGCAACGATTTATCTTGCTCTCGTGTTCCTGAACTCGATTCTTCTGAATTCTCTACACTCTGGCTTCGGCTTTTCTGTCATTCTCTGACTAAATATATCTGTGCTGTTTACTTATCCCCTAATTCTACTGACTATCAAAAATTCTTTGACCATCTTACTTCTACGATGGAACACATTCTATCCATTTTTCCTTTCTCTGAAATCTCCATTCTAGGAGATTTCAATGTTCACCACCACCTTTGGCTCTCCTCTCCTTTTACGGATCCACCTGGTGAACAAGCCTACATCTTTTATATCCTTAATGACCTAGAGCAGCTTGTACAGCACCCTACCCGTATCCCTGACCGCCTTGGAGAGAGCTCCAACATACTTGACCTCTTCCTCACAACTTATCCTTCTGCTTACTCTGTTAATCTTTTCTCTCCGTTGGGCTCCTCCGATCACAACCTTATTACCTTAACCTGTCCTATCACTCCGGTATGGCCTGTGGACCCTCCACGGAAACGTCGTCTGTGGCATTTTGGAGCCGCAGACTGGGAGGCCCTCAGGCAGTACTTCTTTGATTTTCCCTGGAATGATTATTGCTTCCATGGCCGGGAGCCATCTGAATGTGCCTTGTGCATTACGGAGGTTATTCTCTCGGGCATGGAAGCATACATTCCTTTCTCATATCCTTTGACTAACGCAAGAAAGCCTTGGTTTAATCACGCTTGTTCTAATGCCATCCGCAACAAGGAGAGGGCCTACAAAAGGTACCGGAGCCAACCCACCCCTGAATCACATCATCCTTACGTTTCTTCCCGGAATCGTGCTAAGTCTGTTCTTCGCTCTACTAAAAATAATTTCATCCATACTAAATGCTCTCAACTCTCCAACTCGAATACTTCCCACTCCTTCTGGCACCTTGCCCAAAATCTTTCTAACAACTTTACTTCATCATCCTTCCTCCTCTTTTCTACTCTGATGGTTCTATAGCTATTTCTTCTACTGATAAAGCAGATCTTTTCGCACAGACTTTCTCCTCCAATTCAACCTTAGACGATTCTGGTGCAGTTCCTCCATCACTTCCCCCCTCTGACTTCCTCATGGCTGACATTAAAATTTCTTCAGTTGATGTATTTTCTGCCATCACTGGCCTCAGTACTAACAAGGCATATGGGCCTGATGAAGTCCCTCCTGTTGTTCTCAAGAACTGTGCTTCTGTGCTTACACCCTGCCTAGGCAAACTCTTTCGCCTTTGTCTGTCAACTTGTACCTTTCCTTCTTGCTGGAAGTTTGCTGTCATTCAGCCAGTCCCAAAGAAGGGTGACCACTCCCAACCCTCCAGCTATCGTCCAATTGCTTTAACGTCCTGTATTTCAAAAGTTTTCAAGTCAATTCTCAATAGAAAAATTTTAAGGCATCTTTCCTATCACAACCTTCTTCCGATCGTCAGTATGGGTTCCGTCAGGGACGCTCCACTGGCGATCTTCTCACATACCTTTTAGACTCCTGGTCATCCTCCTTTTGGGACTTTGGTGAAAGCTTTGCCATTGCACTTGACATCTCAAAGGCTTTCAATCGAGTCTGGCATAAATCTTTAATTTCCAAACTGCCCTCCTATGGTTTCTATCCTTCTATCTGTGCCTTCATCACTGGCTTCCTTTCTGGTCGTTCTATAGCCGCTGTTGTAGACGGCCATCGTTCTTCTCCTAGATCTATCAACAATGGTGTTCCTCAGGGCTGTGTCCTATCACCAACTCTCTTCCTTTTATTCATCAATGAACTTCTAAGCTGTACATGTAACCCTATCCACTCATAGGCTGATGACTCCACCCTTCACCTTTCCATTCGGTTCCCGCAACGCCCATCTCAACAGTTACTTCAACAGACAAGGGATGAGGCTATGGCACACCTAATGTCTGACTTGGCTCGTATATCTGACTGGGGTAAAAATAATATGGTTGTTTTTAATGCATCTAAGAGTCAGTTCTTACACCTATCAACCCGACAAAATCTTCCACAGGTATACCCACTAATGTTTAATAATAGTCAGCTTAGTCCTGCATCATCCTTGAACATGCTTTGGGTTTCATTTACTCAGGACTTTTCTTGGAAAGATCATATTACATCTCTTGTAAAATCTGCTTCCAAGAGATTGGGTGTGCTAAGCCGACTCCGCTCTTTCTTTACCCCTGCACAATTGTTGACTCTATACAGGGGTTTTACCCACCCCTGTGTGGAGTACATCTCTCATGTGTGGGGAGGCTCCCCACATACAGCTCTTCTCAATAGGGTGGAGTCAAAGGCTTTTCGTCTCATTAACTGTCCTCCTCTTATTGACTCCCTTCAACCTCTGTCTCTTTGCCGCACTGTTGCATCTTTATCTCTTTTCTATCGCTACTTTAATGGTCACTGCTCCTCTGAACTGTCTGCTTGCATTCCTCCACCTCTACGACGGGCGCATAGCACCCGTCTGGCAGCAAACTCTCATCCCTTTTCTGTCCAACTCTCTAATGCAAGAGTTAACCGTTACTCCCAGTCTTTCATTTATGCAACAGGTCAGCTCTGGAACTGTCTCCCTCCGTCTGTATTTCCTGCAGCCTATGATCTCCAGTCTTTCAAACTCAGTGTTTCCAGGCATCTCAAAATGATCGGATCCTGAATTTGGCTTTCTATTGTAGTTTGTTTTTCTCTTGGAGGGAACTGTTAATGCGGGCTGATGGCCTTTGGTTCCTTCTTCCTCGCAATAAAACATATATATATATATATATATATATATATATATATATATATAGATAGATATATGTTCCTGATATACGTTGGTGTTTAGATAGATATATAGACAGATAGATATATATATATATATATATATATATATATATATATATATATATATATATATATATATATATATATATATATATATATATATATATATATATATATATATATATATATATATATATATATATATATATATATATATATATATATATATATATATATATTGTTATGCAGCATATTCTGAGTCCTGACTTCTTGGGCTCAGGTATGGTGCTACCTTGGGTTGTTTGTTCTCGACCGTGTCAGTAACAGGCAAGGAAGGAAAGTCCAAACCCAACTTGTCAAAGAAACACGTATATACTGTGTTAAAAATAACGAATTACACACCGCAATGCGTGATTAAAACCTATGTGATACACAATAACAAGATGGCTCAGAAGGCTATTCCTTACACTAAATATCTCCACCTAGTTCAGAGAGTTTGACCAACACACAATATTGTACCTCTTCTTGTACAGAGTAAATCCCACAGAGTGATACACATATATATCATACAATACACCAGGTGTGCTATGTCCTCGGGTATATAGCAGGTACAGTCCCATCTATTTCACTATATCCAAACGCGTGACATAGACGGCAATATATTCAAGTCCTCCTACACGTTTGCGTGACATGAACGGCATCCTATGCTAGTTATAGGCATCCGCATTACACAGACAATATCGTAGCTACTTTATCCTTCATGCGTGTGACATGGAATGGAAGAATATAGAACTTATTGTCTATTCATGTGACAGGGCCGGAAAAGAGGGGGGGAGGCTATGGTTGTATAGTATTCTCACGTGGGCCGATTATAGAGAACATACCTTACATTTTTTTTTTTTTAACAACAGAACAGAGGAAGGAAAAACAAATGAATAAAAAAAAATCCATGCACCAGATTATTGGTGTCCTCTGTTCATAAAATATCTGTAACAGTTAGACTTGAACAGCAGTAGGTAGAAGTTCGGAGGGAGACAACTCTGGGAAAGCGATTTCCGGAGAGATGCAGTTCGGGAAATGAAAGAATTCTGATAGGCAGAAGTTCTGCAGCATGGCTGAGTGACATTCCAGTCATGAGCGCTGCCAGCTGCCCGTGTGGCACGAGGGAAGGCATGGAGAGGTGGCACCATGGACCCAACTTCGTCTGAGCATTTGCTATACAAATATCTGTAAAATAATGCAAGTGAGGCAACATTCCTTCTTACTTGTAGCGGAGGTAATTTATTAGTAATAGCAGGGTTATTAATAATTCTAAGAGCTTTGTTCTGAATTTTGTCTACGTCTTGGTAGGAGAGGTAGAGGAAGGCCAAAAGAGACGTGGGTGAGGACAATGAGACGGGAAGCTGGAGATGAGTGTTGGGGAGATCTTGAGGAGTTAGCACAAGATAGGATGTGGTGGTGTGAGTTCATCGAGGCCCTATGCATCCCCGAGGGTGCCACAGGAAATGATTGATTGATTGATTGATTGTTTTAATGCAACCTATCCACATCCACTCCACAAGGGTGAGCAGTATTCAAGCTGAGAGCGCACATGACCTTATAAATTATAACTAACTGCTCGTCAGTGAAGAAGTTACGGACTCTGTACAATAATCCAAGTTTCTTTGAGGCAGTTTTAGCAAGTGATCTAACATGCGAGGTCCACCTGAGGGCATTGTTAAGCGAGACGCCGAGAATTTCAATACTTTTGGAAATGGGAATAATTATAGAATTGAAGGTAATATACGATTCTGACAAAACCTGTCTATTAGTAAATTGTATATATTTAGTTTTACTAGCATTAAATGAGGCAAGGTTATTTTGTCCCCATTCACTGATCGTGGATAAGTCTTGATTTAAAGAGATGGCTGTACTGAGTTGAGAGTTAGAGATATCGGACTTTGTAAATGGATGTCTGAATGTGAATGAACTATGAAGTGTTGAGTCATCTGCATATGAATGGATGGGATTGTGGGTGACAGATAAGAGATCATTAATATGAACGAGGAATAGGGTTGGTGCCAGAACTGATCCCTGCGGCACGCCGGCGTTAACTGAGTGGAAAGTGGAATATACATTATCTATTTTTACTCTTATATTTCTATTGCTGAGATATGAGGAAATCAAAGGAACAAAAGAGTTTAGTCCATAGCAAGGGAGTTTGGACAACAGGGAACGGTACCACACTGTCGAAAGCTTTAGAAATATCCAGGGCTACTGCATGAGTTTCACCATGTAGGTCAACTGATTGATGGATGGTATGAGTCAGGAGATTGAGTATGTCAATGGTGGATCTTTCTTGGCAAAAACCATATTGTCTATCACTAACTAAGTTGCTGGATTCAAGATGTTTAACTGTGCTTATTAATTACAGTTTCAAAAACCTTACCAAGAGAAGATGTGACAGCTATTGGTCTGTAATCAGAGGGGTCAGAGGAACTTCCTTTCTTTGGAATTGGGTGTATGTTGGCTTTTTTCCATGAATTAGGGAATGAAGAAGTACCTATGCATAGTCTGAATAATTTGCAAGAACTGAGTCAAGTTCTGGGGAACGCTTTTTCAAAACAATTGGCGGAATTCCATCTGGACCTGGAGCTTTGTTGGTAGGTAAATTGTCTAGGATGGATTTCACGTACCTTGTCTGTATTTAAAGTGGAACAATGGCATGCACTGATATTGACTGATCCAAAGGAGGAAGAGAGGGGGGGGATAATACAACAACTATGGGAACAAGAGAGGGGGGGGAGAGGCACAACACTGGTACTGGGGGGTGGGGAGAGTCCATTGTGTATAGCACTGGGGATGGGGAGATAGTTCACACTTGGGGACAACCCGGGGCCTTTTGTACCACACTCCACGTGTGAGTTTCTCTGTGATGGTAAGTTCACTCCATCAAAGGGGGGAAATGGGGGGGGGGGGCAGAGGGAACACTGGGGGCATTGAAGGAGGGGGGGATTCACTGGGGAATGTGTCTTTTGGTCACTAAGGGACAAACAAGAACCTCAGAGTCTTTTTACTCACGAAGCAGGTAGAGAGGGGCACTCGGGCATGCTGGGCAGGAGGTCTTTCTGCCAATAGCCGCAGGTGGCTGCCAGGCATCTGGGGTGGGCCATCCAGGGTGTAGTCTGAGGGTTGGTCGTCTGTGAGGTCGTCACAGGTCCTACGGGAGCTGGTGAGTGGTGTAGTGGGTGGCCCCCTTTCTGCAGGAGCCTTAGGTAAGGCAGGGCCCTCTGGGCTAGGACCGAATAGGGCCAGGAGGCATGCAGCATGGCACTGGCCCTTCGTCGTTGTTGGAGTCCTAGGGGCGGACCTGGTTAGGCCAGGGCCGAGGGTCAGCTGCAGAGAGCGACGCCCTGGCTGGGCCATGATCTCATCTAGCAGTGGTGGCCATCAGGGAAGGGCTACGGCCACCTATGCCAGGGAAGGTCCAGTGGCTGCAGAGGGCATCGGGGTTGTCCCTTGAGATCCGGGGGCTGCAGCCTCGCCTGTGGGAGGAGGCCATCAGGAGTGGACTGCAGCCTCTCGCTCTAGGGGAGTCCAGCAGCACCCGGGAGTGGTGAAGGAGGGGCTGCAGCGACAGGACACTTGGCAACGGGAACATCTCGCCCTGGTTGGTCTCTGGCAGGGTACCTGTGGGGGAGCAGATCCCACCCTCTGGAGGAGAGGGATGGGGAGAGAGGAGCCTTGCTCTGGCACAGGAAGGGCGGGCTGAGTAAGAGGCACTGCCCTCGGTAGGAGCTCCGGGAGTCGCGGAGGGGGAGCGACCAGTGGCCTGCTCCCCAACATGGCAGACCTGACGAACCCTGCCAAAACTCCGGTCCGGGGCACGAGAGGGAGACCCGATGGGCACTCCGTTGGCCATGCAGTCCCGGTGGGCACTGCCTGAGCTCCTACTTGGGACAAAGGTGGAGGAGGAACCTAAGGGAACTCCTCAGGGTGCTACAGAACCTGGCGACGGTGGGAAGAGGAGGCCCGGTGGGCTCTCCTGGCTTAGGCTGCAGCTCCAGTGAAATCTGTCCTCCGGCCTGATCTGGTGCGTGTGGTGGTGAGTGCAGGTGTGGGTGGGGAGGAGGGGGTTGCATATGGGCAAGTGGGTGGTGTGGTGGGGCGAGGTGGCGGGAGGTGTGGTTGTGATGGAGGAGTGCTGTGGAGCTGGGGGTGGGCATCTGGGGCTGGGACGGGTATGAGGGTGGATGCTGGCAGAGGGTGGGTGACGGTGGTTATAGGAGAGGCTGGCAGCGGGGAGGCGGTGGTTATAGGAGAGGGTGGCAGCGGGGAGGCAGTGGGAGGGGTGCATGGTGGTGGGGGTGTTGGGTTTCTATGGGGCGCGGGGCTTGAGGGTGGAGGCGGGGTGGGGATTGAGCATGGGGAGAGGATGTCGGTGTCCCAGGTGTGAGCGAGAGGGGGCGGGGGTACGGGATGGGTGTGGTTGATGTGGCGGGAGTGTTGGGGGAGAAGGAAGGGGAAAGGTAGCAGGAGTAGGAATTGTCCGAAGTCGCCTGGGTTATAGGGGTTGGTAGGTACGGTGTCAGGGGCTAGGTCTTTTGTTGTTTGCAGGTGGTGGGGCTTTTGTTTGAGGTGGTGAAGAGGGTCAGATGAGGTGGGGTTGGTGGGGGCTTGTACGTGGTGTCAGAGGAGTAGAAGCAGTGGCGCCTAACTGATTGTCAGCTCGTGGGGTGTGATTCCATCCTTGCGTGGGCAGGTGTTCGTGCCCCATTGTATTATTTTGACATGCGCTGGCCAGTTGTCACTTTGTGTGGCTTGGATCCTGGTCCACTGTTGGTTGACTATGGTCCGGTGACTCTGTTCACAGATTCCGTTTCCTTGGGGCCAGTACAGCAAGGAGTGGGAGATGTTGTACCCGAAGAGGGGGGATAGCTCGGCTCAGATTTTGCCTGTGAACTCCGGAGCATTGTCTGAGTGGAGGGCCTGAGGGATATTAAAATATGGGAACACATGGCAGGTTAGGGCATTGATGACTGTGAGGGCATGATGTTCTTTTGCCGGGTACACGATCAGGAATTTGGAGTATGTGTCCACGAATGTAATTATGTACCAGTAGCCTGATTTAGGCGGGAGGGGGCCGACAACATCTACGGATAGTAGCTGCCAGGGCTTGTTGGCTATGAAGTGGCCAGATGGGCTTGGCATTCTAGTGATATCTTTTCCTAAGGCACACACTCAGTAGGCTTGCACAACTTGTTGCACAAGTTTGGAGGGGTTTGGTGACCAAAAGGTGTCGCTGAAAACTTGGGGTAATTTCTTTGTGTCGAGGTGGATTCCATTATCGGCGTGGAGGTGCGTGAGAGTGTTCAGGGCGGCGTCAGGATCAAGAGCGATGTGGCCAGAATGGGTGTATACGAAACTTCGTGCTGTTGCAGTCTGGAGAAGATGTGGGCTGGCATCCGATTGGGCGATCCCGGGCTTACCAGCATTGTATGAGGGTGAGTGTGCCCTGGATGTCATTGACAGGGATTCAGGAGAGAACGTCGGCATTAATGTGGAGTTTGCCGGGTCAGTATGTGATGTCAAAATTAAATTCCTCTAGGGTGTCCCTCCAGCGGATCATCTGCTCATTTTTTGTGTCAGATTGGCGTAACCATTGTAGGAATTGGTGATCCGTGATGATGGAAATGTGGGTCCCTGCAAGGTAAGCATGGAAGTATTCGAGTGCCCGTGTGATGCCTGGGCATTCTCGCTTTGTAGCTGCATAGTTATGCTCCACCTGATTGAGGGTACGGCTTGCACAGGCGATAATGTGCTCCTTGCCATCTTGTACTTGGGCTAAAACAGCGTCGATGGCCGCTAGTGACACATCGGTGTACAAGCGGAAGGGGATAGTACAGTATTGTCAGGAAACGCAACTATAGGGCCTGATTAATTTGTCCTTGAGAGCCCAGAAGGCCTGGAGACGATCTTCAGTCCACGTGAAAGGCTCCCCCTTTTTGGTGAGGTCGTGTAGTGGCTTGGCAATGGTAGTGAATCCTTTCACCAAGTGCCTGTAGTACGAGGTGAGGCCTATGAAAGCATGGACCTCATGCACATTTCAGGGCAGGGGGAGTTCGGCTATGGCCCTGAGTTTCTCAGGGTTAGAGGCTATGCCTTCCCTAGATATGATGTGCCCCAGGAAGGAGACTGAGCATTGGGCCAAAACACATTTGGATGGGCAGAGTTTAAGCCCCGCCTGGCATATCCTAGAGAAAATCCAGTGCAGGCGGTGGAGGTAGCCCAGGTCTTGCAAAAGATGATCATGTCATCTAGATAGTCAAGGCATATCTCCCAAGTGAGGCCATTGAGTAGGACTCCATCAATCGGGAAAATGTGGCGGGTACGTTACAGAGGCTGAAGGGGAGCACGTTGAATTCGTAGTGCTTCCCATTGCTGGTGGAGAAAGCTGTTTCCTCAGTCCTCGGGGTGGATGGGGACCTACCAGTATCCTGACTGGTTGTCTAGGGTAGAGAACCAAGACGCCCAATAGAGGGAGTCTAAAGAGTCGTCGATTTTAGGCAAGGGGGTGGCGTCTTTGATCATGACATCGTTGAGGTGGCGGTAATCTACGCAAAAGTGCAGCATCCCTTCCTTCTTTTTTTACAAGGACAATGGGGGAGGACCACGGGTTGGTTGAAGGTGATATCACACCAGCATCTAACATGTTCTGGACCTGCCGGTCTTCCTTTACCCATTGGGTTGGATTTTTCCTGCGTGAGGGTTGCTGGATAGGGGGTCCCATTGTATGTGTATCTTATGGGATAGGAAGGTGGTGTGGCTGATGTCTGTGGGTCCCGAAGAGAAGATGTCCTGATAGTCCAGGAGGAGATGTCTAAGGTCGTCTGATTGTTGAGGTGAGAGGTGGTCAGGGAGGGGGGGTAAGGATGGGTGGTTGGGGGGGGCAGTGCAGGGCTCAGCACTGTCCCTTAGGGAGGGTGAGAGGTGAAGTGGAAAGGTTAGCTGTGTGGACTGCAGTGAGGGGGGTGGGGGACAGAAGGCAGGAGGCGGTGGCGCCCGCCGGGGGGAGCCAGGGAGAATACTACGTGGTTTCTGGCAGGTCGGTGCAAGGGGAGCCAGGCCTCGTGTTGGTGGGGGATGGTAAGGGTGGAGACGATGGTAACGAGGGTGGGGACGAGGTGGGTGGATGGGGGGTTGCGTCAAGTGGGGGAAGGGGGGGACAGGTAAGTGGTGTCCGGTGAGGGTGGTGGCATCGTGGTGTTGCACGTGCAGAGGGGTTGTGGGGGTGGATTTGGCAGTTTGTTGAAGTGCAGCCGCTGTCCATGACAATCGATGTTGGCCACGAGTTTCTGTAGCAAATCCAATCCCAGGCAACCATCATAGGCATGGCAGGTAGAGTCGAATATAATGACTTGATGTTGGGAAGTTGCTTTCTGGTGTGTCTGGACACGGAGGGCCCGTGTCTCCCCACGGACAGGCAGGGGGCCATCCCCTGTGTCTATGAGGTGGGCCGAGGTGGGGAAGAGAGGGCCAAAGGCTTTGGAGTGACAGGAGTAGAAGTGGTGGTACAAGCATGATCTGGCTGTTCCCCTATCAACCAGTAATCGAGCTCTCACCCCATTCAGTCTGACTTTATAGACCAGGGGGCGATATTTGTGCGAGGTGGCCCCTGCCACCATAGGGAGGTGCGGGGGCGGTCCTAAAAATCCAGTTAGGGTGAGGCGCCTTCCCCCTCACCGCCTAGTTCTGCCTCTTCGGTGTCGGGGACATCGATGTGGGGGGTTGGTTCATGTGGTTGGTCATCATCGATGGTCGACACTTTGTGGAGCCCCCAGTTTGTTACCTTGCATCTGGTGGCCTTCAGCTGCTCCCGGATGTCATGTATGGGGAAGCGGTGGCTGCATGCGGCGAACTCCCAGGGGTTAATGGAGACAAGGTTGGATGTCTTCCTGGGACTGGAGTGTTTCTTGGTGGGGATGGCTCATGGTAAAGCGGGAGGCTCCGGGGTCGGCAGGTTTGCAGGGAGCATCCATGGTTTGGTGGGGGGTGGTTTGTGGATGGGGATTCTGCTTACTGCCCTTATTTGCTGAGGGATGGTGTGGGCGGTGGGCAGACATCTCACCAGCTGGATGTCTCTATCGATATCCTCAGCCGGGTTGTATATGGTGAAGTGTTCCCTGATGATGCTGGGGAGTATCCTTAGGAGGGTGTTGAACACATGCTGGTCCCGGGTTTGTATATCCACCTTCGAGTAGGTGGTGGCAATGAGACGTTGGGTTTGGACGAAGGTGTCGTCTAATTTCCCATTATATGTCAGTGCATCCAGTTGGGAGAAACAGACGACTTTCCCTAGTGAGGGTGTGACAGCCTGTGTCACAATTTATTGAAATTGGTCCCATTTCAACTCCGGGACTATTTTCGTGGTTATACTTGAAATAATTTTTCCAAGGTGGGGGAGTGAAATGGCTGTCTTCTCGCAGTCGTTTTCAAGGCTTATATCTAGTATAACTTTGATCATGGACATGTAGGTGTGTATGTCACAGAGTTTGGAATCGAACTTAGGGAGTTGCACATGTGGCATGGCAGCCATGTTTGCGATTTTCTCTTTCCTTGCTGTTCTACTGCCGGATCAAGAACCACCACTAGCCACCAGTGTTATGCAGCATATTCTGAGTCCTGACTTCTTGGGCTCAGGTACGGTGCTGCTTTGGTTCTTTGTTCTCGACCAGGTCAGTCACAGGCAAGGAAGGAAAGTCCAAACATGACTGGTCAGAGGTACACGTATATATTAGCAATAACCAGTTATACACCACAATCCGTGATCAAAACCCATGTGGTACAAAATAACAAGATGACTCAGGAGGCTATTCCTTACACTAAATATCTCCGCTTGGTTCAGAGAGTTTGAGCAACACACAGTATTATATCTCTTCTTGTACAGGGTAATTCCCACATAGTGTTACACACATATCTAATACAATATATCAGGTGTGCTCTGTCCTCAGGTATATAGCAGGTACAATCCCATCTATTTCAGTATATCCAAACGCGTGACATAGACGGCAGTATATTCAAGACCTCATATACGCTCGTGTGACATGAGCGGCATCCTATGCCAGTTATATGCATCTGCGTGACATAGACAATATCCTAACTACCCTTATGCTACATGCATGTGACATGGAACAGAAGAATATAGCGCTTATTGTCTATTCACTTAACAGGGCCGGAGAAGAAGGAGGGGGGAGGCTATGGTGAAATAGTATTCTCAGGTAGGCCGATTATAGGAAACATACCTTACCTGCACACATTCGGCATATACTGATGTAGACCGATCTGAAGGAGGATGAGAGGGGGGTGAAAACATACAACAACAATGGGAACAAGAGAGGGGAGGGAGAGGCACGACATTTGTACTGGGGGGGGGGAGAGTCCATTGTGTATAGCACTGGGGGGGGTAGAGCTCATTGTGTATAGCACTGGGGGAGGGGGATAGTTCACACTTGAGGACAATCCGAGGCATTTTGCCCCACACTCCACGCGTGAGTTTCTCTGTTGTGGTAAGTTCACTCTATCAATCGGGGGAAGGTGAGGGGGCAGGGGGGAACATTGGGGGCACTGGAGGAGGGGGGGGCTGGTTCACTGGGGATCGTATCTTTTGGTCACTAAGGGACAAACAACAACCTCAGAGTCTTTTTACTCATGGGACATGCGGAGAGGGGCACTCGGGCATGCCAGGCAGGAGGCTCTTCTGCCAGTAGCCACAGGTGGTGGCCAGGCGTCGGGGACGGGCCATCCAGAGTGTAGTCCGAGGGTAGGTCGTCTGTGAGGTCGCCATGGGTCCTATGGGAGCTGGCGGGTGGCATAGTAGGCAGCTCCCTTTCTGCAGGTGCCGTGGGTGAGGCGGGGCCCTCTGGGCAGGGGCCGAATAGGGCCAGTAGGCGTGCTGCATGGCACTGGCCTTTTGTCATAGTTAGAGTCCTAGGGGCGGACCCGGTTAGGCCCGGGCCGAGGGTCAGCTGTGGTGAGGGCGGCTGAGCCGCGATCTCATCCGGTAGGGGCGGCCGTCAGGGGAGGGCTGTGGCCACCTACACAGGGGGAGGTCTGGCTGCTGCAACAGGTGTTGGGGGCGTCCCTTTGGCTCCTGGGGCTGCAGCCTTGCCTGTGGGAGGAGGCCGTCAGGATTGGACTGCAGCCTCTTGCTCTAGGGGAGTCCGGCAGTGCCCAGGGGTGGTGAAGGAGGGGCAGCAGCGACAGGACACCAAGCCTCGGGGATATCTCATCCTAGCTGGTCTCTGGTGGGGTACCTGTGGGGTAGCAGATCCCACCCTCTGGAGAAGAGGGGTGGGGAGAGGGGCGCCTCGCTCTGCCACAGGAAGGGCAGGCTGAGTAAGAGGCACTGCCCTTTGTACTAGCTCTGGGAGTCGCAGAGGGGGAGCGACCAGTGGCCTCCTCCCCTGCTTGGCGGGCCTGATGAACTTTGCCAAAACTCCAGTCTGGGGCACGAGAGGAAGACCCGATGGGCATTCCGTCGGCCAGGCAGTCCCGGTGGGCATTGCCTGAACTCCTGCTCAGGACAAGGGTGGAGAAAGAACCCGAGGAAACTCCTCTGGGTGCTGCAGAACCTGGCGATGGAGGGAAGAGGAGGCCCGGTGGGCTCTCCTGGCTAAAGGTGCAGCTTTGGTGAAGTCTGCTCTTCTGCCGTCAGGACTGGGGCACCTGTCCCGGGGACAACGGGAGGGGGAGGCCTGATGGGCTCTCCTGGCTTAGGCCGCAGCTCCAGTGAAGTCTGTCCTCCGGCCGTTGTGGCTGGGGAAGCTTTGGGGGACAACCAGTGGCCTGTCCTGAATGGTAGCTCCCGTAGAGTCCACCCCTCAGCCCGCCTCCCTCCTGGGGAGTCCCGGTGAAGGTCGTCCGTAGGACGTGCCGATGTGTTGGCTCCCGAAGGTGGGTGGCAGAGGATGGAGAACCGGTGGTCACTCCACCCACAGTAGACCTGGTGGGCTACTCTGCCGCTGGTCCCCTGGGGTGTCGCAAGACTAGAGGCTCCTCCTGAGTCCTCCTCTTTTATGGAGGCTGATCCGGTGGACACAGCTTCCGAAGGCTTGCTTGGGACTTTGTGTATACAAGTCCCACCCCGAATCTGGCGAGTGTTTCCTCCGCTGGAGTGTAGTGAACTCTCACTGCACACCACCTGGTGGTCTGGCTGCGGGGAAAAGGGGCTTTGGGTCACGGGAGAGATATGCCGTTTCTGCCTGGATGGCTCATCGGGTAAAGCAGCCTCCCCTTCATCTCCTTGTGGGGTGTGGGTCACCCCCCTATACTCTTCTGGGGTTATGACGTCGGGCTCACCCCTCCGTGCAGGAGGGGTGATCTTGTCAGAGCACAAGAGCAGCGTATCAGGTCATAAAGGAGTTAACTGGGACTGAAAAGAGAAGGAAATACCTGTACGAGATAGAAATGGTAATTTGATGACTAAAGATTTGGATATAAAAGGAAGGTGGAAAGAGCACTTTGAATCTGTTCTAAATAGACCAATCTCAGCTGAAGAGGACATTTTGCCAGCCGAGAGAGATTTGCAGATAGAAACAGAGGATATAACTTTGGAAGAGGTAGCAAAATCTATAAAGGAGTTAAAGAATTTCAAGGCCCCAGGAGAGGATGGAATATTCCCTGAAATGCTTAAGGTGGAAAATGACGAGTTGATGAATGCGCTTTTGAAACTTTTTTATGTGGCTTGGGATAATGATGGAATTCCAGAAGAGTGGAAAAATGGAGTGATTATGAAAATACTAAAAAAGGGAGATTTAAGTGTGAGTGGCAATTGAAGGGGGATAACTTTGACACCTGTAGTTGCAAAAGTCTTTTCCAAAATCTTGTTGAACAGAATAGAGCCAGTAATTGATAAAATTTTAAGAGATGAACAAGCGGGATTTAGAAAGGGTCGAGGTTGTAATGATCAGATTATTATTGTAAGGCATCTAATGCAACAAGCTAATGAGATGAAAATGCCACTTAGTATGTGTTTTGTGGATTTTGAAAAGGCGTTTGATAGTGTTTCACGTGGAGCTATGTTGAACATTATGAGATTCTATGGTATACCAGAAAAGTTTGTAAATATTATTAGAAGCCTGCATGAAGGTACTTTTTGTAAGGTAATGGTGGGTGGTTCTTTGAGTGATCCATTTCAAGTTAGGTCAGGAGTGATTCAAGGAGGAGTTCTTTCGCCATTGTTGTTTGTTTTGGTTATGGATTATGTTATGAAAAAGGTTGTAAAGAGAACAGGTGCAGAAATTAACTGGAAAGAAAATAAGAAACTGATGGATTTGGACTATGCTGATGATATTATACTGATTTGCAGAAGTATTTACGAGATGCAGAGGGTGCTTGATTGTCTGGTGGAGGAAGGAGAAAAAGTGGGATTGGTAATAAATTGTGGAAAGAGATGAAGTTATTAATATGAACGTGGAGAACCAAATCGATTATGTAATTGGGAATAATGTGGTGAAGAATGTAGAATACTTTAAATATCTGGGAACAATGAAACTGAGGAGAGGATTAGACAGGCTTGGCGAGCTGTTGGAATGTTGAAATCTGTTTGGAATAATAATATGCTTCCGGTACATACTAAAGTGAAAATTTACAAGTCCATGGTTAGACCAATTTTAATTTAAGGGCATGAGTCATGGTACAGTACAATTGCAACAGATCAGAAAGTATTAGGATTTGAGAATAAAGTACTGAGAAGGATTCTTAGGGTAAAGTGGCAAGACAGAGTTACAAATGCAAGAGTAAGGGATATTACGAGAGTGGAACCAGTTAATGAATATGTGAGACTGCCTCGCTGGAAGTGGCTGGGGCACATATACAGAAAAGAAGGTAGTTTAATACAGGATGTGCCAGAGTGGAGTGCTAGAGGAAGAAGAAGTAGAGGTAGGCCGAGGGAAACCTGGTTGAGGACAATGAAAAAAGAAGCAGGAGAGGAGTGTTGGTGGGACCTGAAGGAGATGGCAAGAGACAAATATTGGTGGAGAGAGTTCATTGAGGCCCTATGCATCCCGTGGGGTGCCACAGGAAATGATTGATATATATATATATATATATATATATCTATATATATATATATATATATATATATATATATATATATATATATATATATATATATATATATATATATATATACCAACGTTGTGATGTACAGCATCTTTATTAATCCAAACATTTCGAGACGCAATTTCCATCATCAGTGGATCTAAAAGTTTAAAAGACAACAATCATCGATCAATGTCAGGAGAAATTAAAAAAAAAAAAAAAACTGTACAAAACTTAAACTTACATAAAAAAAAAAAAGAGGGAAGCGATATAAAAAGGAGGTGAAGTATAAAAGTAGTGTTTAATCCTTGCAAAATCTGAAGATCAGGACAAAGGCTAACTATGCTAAACATATACTGTATATTAACCCACGGCGTCCCGGGGACGTACTTCCACATCCTTACGTTTTGTCACAGCTAATCCCGGGGACGTACTTCAACGTCCTGCAATTGCAAGGTTCATAATTTCCACAATTTTCAAAATTCGCGCGAGATTTTCGTTTCGCCCGGGTACCCAAGCCTCCCCTACCTGCCGCCAGGCGGGCAGCGTCCTAGACCCCGCATGACCCGCGCTCGCCCTTGTCTCGGTCACTCACCTGCTAGCAGCGACCCAGGTCAGACATGGCGCGGAAAGGTCTCTCGGACGAGGAAATCGCATCCGTCCTGGAAGCCTTCACTGGAGACAGTGATTCTCCACTCGATGATGAAGTGGTGGATCGTGATTACATCCAGCCAGAGGAAGAAATAAGTAGCAGTGATGAGGAGGTTCCTTCGCCCCGAAAAACGCGGTATGTGACATACTGTAAGGCAAGGGAAGGCCAGCCTGCTCCCCAACCACGTGCAAAGCTATCTCTCCATCCTGAATCTGATAAGGATGAGGATGAGGACGATGAGGATGACGGAGGCCTAGGACGTGATATCGCCGCGTGGTTGGGAAAAGAGAAAATATCACCACGAGGTTCAGAAGGTGGGGCGAGACGACACATAAGGTATGGTGAAAGTACTTTGTCTGGGGAAGTGGCAAGTGGTGTGGTGGGATTGCTGGGAGAAAGGGAAAGTGTTGTGGTGGCAGCGCGGGGTGAAAGTGAGAGTGGTGTGGGGGTAGTGCGGGGTGAAGGGGCAAGTGGTGTGAGGGAGGCAGCACGAGCACGTGGTGCTTGTAGGCCTAGGGGAGAGGAGGTTGAGTCACTCCCCAGTACTTCTTTCGCCCATGAATATTCCCAAACTTCCTCCCCACAGCCCCAGGATGTGGGGAAAGGAAAGAAAGGGAAGGGAAAGGGTAAAGGAAAAGGGAGAGGGAAGAGAAGTGCGAGTGATGAGAGGCGCCGCTCTCCACCTCCCCAACCTCCCCCACCACCCTCACCTCCCCACCCTGACGAAGGGGACGATGGTGACGTGGTTAGTGTAAGTGGAAAGAATTGTTATCAAAACTACACCCACTGTGTAAATCTGGTCAGTAAATATGTGATAGCAAGGAAATAAAGTGGAAACGGGTGTAATGTTAGCATGAATAAAACGTATAAGTTGAACATTACTGTAAGTTGTCATAATTGATGTCACGAGTACACTCACATTCTGGTCAGTAAGTATGTGATAGGAATTATATACAGTGGAAGATGTTGTAATGTTAGTAGTAAGGTATTTTATAAGTTGATTACTAGTGTAAGATGAAACAAATGATATCGCGATAACACTCCCTGTGTAAGTATGCGCAAATATGACGCTCAGTTCCATCGTAAGTTCAGAAATGATGTGATATCAATTATATCAAGTGTTTACATGTGCAATGTTAGTGGAGAATTATTATATAAGTACAAAAATAGGTTGTAAGTTGAAATAGTTGTCATAGCGACTTCACCGTGTGTGTTATTATGCGCTATTATTACACTATATATTTACGTAAGGCCTGAAATAATCTCAAAACAGTTCTATAAAGTTAAAAAGTGTATAATAATATTAGAAAAGTATGATGTAAGTAGAAAAAGCACAATACGAGTTGAAACAACAGTCACAGCGAGTTCACTCACTACGTAAATAAGCGCTAACATTACGCTAAATGTTATCAAAAGGCCTGTGAATACGTAAAAACAGTTCAATAAAATGTAAAATGGTATAATGTTATTGTAGAAGTATTATGTAAGTAAAAAAAATTATATGTATCATGATTTTAGAATGTTAGCGATTCATCGTGACCAAGTTGACCGATTTTGCTCGTTTCGCACGATGGTACAATGCTTATTTCTGCTCTATTTTTGTATAAAATCCAATATACTCTTTTATCACATGTTTTTATGTTTGTAATAAATTCATTTCTACTTACTTTCATTGGTTTCCCAGACTTATAATACCATAGAAAACGTTTGAGGCTCAGACCGCCTAGGGAGAACACGGGGCCTTGTGGGACCAAGGCATACCTGGTTAAGCTAATTAGGGACCCCGGGGACCAATTTCTTTGCCACCGACCATTGTTTCTGACCAAAAGCGAAAGTTTAAGCAAAAAAAAAAAAGGTCGAAAAATGGTCGGGATTGGGGGGTACCAGTGGTCGAAAAGTGGTCGGGACGGGGCGGGTTAAAAAATGAAATAAAAAGAGTAGGAGTTGACCTGTTAAAAGTAGTTACTGCGTGAATAGTTGGGTAGCGCTAGTCGAGTTATTGAGAGTGGGTCGTATTTTATGAATCAGAATGGATTCTGCAGTGATGAAGTCAGAGTAGGACTGACATGAGGTTAGTATCCGAAAATCTGCAGAAGAGAAAGGGTGATCAGAAAGGTGAGAATGCTCTCTGATAGTAGAATAAGAGGGTTTAGAGAGGAACCTTCCAGTCCTAGTGGATTTACCTTGGTGCTCAAGAATTCGGTGGAGCAGCCAACTGAAACGTTTGGATTAATAAAGATGCTGTACAGTCACGAGCAGCAATCGGTATCCCCCCTCTTGGCTGAAGCCATGGCCAGAGAAGAGTAGGGAATTGAACAACCTCTCCCGCCACCCCCCACCCCCACCCTCACCCTCACCCTCACCCCTCACTCCCCACACCCCACCCCCACCCTCACCCCCACCCCCACCCCCACCCAGCCCCGTTAAGAAAGTTGCTGGGTAGGCGTGTTAGCACCGACGTATTGTGTTCATATCTATGATTTAACATTCACGTGAATTACCAATACCGTCAATAACACACCAGGAGGTAACCTGCAATAATGTGTTAAAGTGGCATTATGGAGATATCAAATTCATATAAAGGCAGATAAAAAACTTAGAAACAACCATAAATCTAACAATACACTGATTTTAATGTCACTAAATAATTTGCACATGTCAAGTGGATGTGTTATTCCAACAATATATGATATGTTACAGTCCGTCACCACCACCCCAACACTCCACTGTAGTGCCAACGAACAAAACCACGAACATGAAAGACTCAACCAACACGTTTGAGAACTGTATATTGCTTTGCCATAGCATACTGCAGATGTGCCGATAGTATCAGTATCAGCAGTATTTTCCTTTGTATCTAGTTTCTTTATCGGCCACGTGAAAATATGGACGATATACCACAACTTATCTGGTTTACATATGTGAATCAAGGTAAGCACGTTTCATGACACTGATTAACAGGTGATTATGATATTATTACATGTAGTTACAGTATCATATTATGTATGAACTACTACCCGACAAGCTTTCCCACTATTTCTTTCCCTCTCCCCAAAATCATACCCACCGTCATCTCCTTCCCTCCTGGGGGAGGGGGAGTGGAGCGGTCTCTGGTCTCTGGCTGCGAGCACTTTCCAATCCGACAGTTGGCTTATTATATTTAGGGAAGTTTAATATCATAGACAGCATAATATACGCTTTTGATGACAAAAGAGTATGCTAGTTGTATCATTTGATATCCATTTGCGCAAATAAGTTGTCATATTTAGCCTATGTTATTAATCTGCTACAACTATGTTTATCAAAATTAAAAGAGAAACTGGCAAATCCTCGACTTTACAGAATAGAATTAATATAATAAATTATTATATATGCATTTTACTTAGTATTCACACATGGAGGATCATCAGCATAGCAAAAAGAAGGAAGCAACATGCTTTGAGAGCCATATGTTGAAAATGAACCGGTGGACAACAGGATACCTCATAATTATAGGAGAACGAGTTGTCTGTGGTTAAAGTGAGAAGGTGAAACACGCACAGCAATATCCAATCTTAGTGTCACAAGGCCAGAGTGATAGTGTCAGTCATTCTGTCTATGATATTGAACTTCCCTAAATATAATAAGCCAACTGTCGGATTGGAAAGTGCTCGCAGCTAGAGACCAGAGACCACTCCACTCCCCCTCCCCCAGGAGGGAAGGAGACGACGGTGGGTATGATTTTGGGGAGAGGGAAAGAAATAGTGGGAAAGCTTGTCGGGTAGTAGTTCATACATAATATGATACTGTAACTACATGTAATAATATCATAATCACCTGTTAATCAGTGTCATGAAACGTGCTTACCTTGATTCACATATGTAAACCAGATAAGTTGTGGTATATCGTCCATATTTTCACGTGGCCGATAAAGAAACTAGATACAAAGGAAAATACTGCTGATACTGATACTATCGGCACATCTGCAGTATGCTATGGCGAAGCAATATACAGTTCTCAAACGTGTCTGTTGATTCTTTTGTGTTCGTGGTTTTGTTCGTTGGCACTACAGTGGAGTGTTGGGGTGGTGGTGACGAACTATAACATATCATATATTATTGGAATAACACATCCACTTGACATGTGCAAATTATTTAGTGACATTAAAATCAGTGTAATGTTAGATTTATGGTTGTTTCTAAGTTTTTTATCCGCCTTTATATGAATTTGATATCACCATAATGCCACATTAACACATTATTGCAGGTTACCTCCTGGTGTGTTATTGACGGTATTGGTAATTCACGTGAATGTTAAATCATAGATATGAACACAATACGTCGGTGCTAACACGCCTACCCAGCAACTTTCTTAACGGGGCTGGGTGGGGGTGGGGGTGGGGGCGAAGGTGGGGGTGGGGATGGGATGTGGGGAGTCGGGGGTGTGGGTGAGGGTGAGGGAGAGGGTGGGGGTGGGGGGTGGCGGGAGAGGTGCTCTTCTCCCGCCATGGCTTCAGCCAAGAGGGGGGATACCGATTGCTGCTCGCGGCTGTACATCACAACGTTGGTACTACTTTTCCTGACAAGACTAAGGTTCCCAAGAGGAAGATTTATTGTGGATATTATATATATATATATATATATATATATATATATATATATATATATATATATATATATATATATATATATATATATATATATATATATATATATTGTTACATACCCTATGATTTCATCATCCTTTGTGTAATTCTAACGTACAGTATGCTGCATGTTTGATCACGAGCGTGTTCTACCTCACTCCCCCCCCTCCTCCCTTATAGTAGAGTAAGTCATTCTTTCTGTTGTTCAGAGCAGGATTGTCAACTCTTTGTCCCCATGGCTTCATTTGCGCGTCCTTCTTACAAGTTGTATCAAGCTCTGCCGGCACCTATATAATAAGCTCAGTCTCTGCATTATTGCCACTTAGATCTACTCCTCATTTTGTTCACATCTCTGTCCTCCCCTGTACAGTTGTTATTATTGTGAGTGCTCAGGAAGTCTCCAACCATCTAGCAGCTGTGTAATTTGAGTATAACTGTTACTGCATTTTTTTCTTGTACTGTGTAGCGTAAGGTGTTAATTCTTAGGCCTAGTAAGGTTTTCGCGATTCATGTGTTTTGGGTGTCAGCCCTTATTAATAATAGTTTGTATCTGTAACAATTTATCTTGCATTAACTGAGCATTACCCAGTGTATTTTCATTTTATCAGGGCTGACTTAGATAAATTTACTCTTACTAATTTCGTGTTAATAGAGGCTATTGCAGTTGACCATATACTTAACCTGTTTTTTGCCATTACATTATCCTTATGAGTCCTGAATGTTTTGTTGTTACTTTGAGCATTAAACTTTAACTTGTAATTTTACCTAACTCTTTTGTTTTGAACCTGGAACTTTACGGGACAGTATTGATTTTTAATATTCTCACTTAAAGTGTACATTTTCTTTCTCTGTTCCGTAACATAAATTTGGCCACCTGTTATCAGGATATTCAGGATATTATCATAAGGATATTGCTTGATATTTTGTGACTGTGATTTATTCATGATGTCTACTATTACTACACTTGATGAAGGCAAAGATTTTTTGTCAAATGTGCAAACAGTGTGTGCTGTAGAAAACGGAACAAAGAATGAACTTAAGCTTGTTTGCTCAACAATTGAGAATTGCAGTTCACTCTCATCATTCTAAAGATCAAATTGTTGGCATGATTAATGAAAGCTTGTTTAATGTAACTCCTCCAAATGAGCAAACGCAGATTGAAATAGCTAAGTTACAGCTAGCTCTGCAGGAGGCTCGTGTTAAGGAAGCTGACTTTCAGGCTCGTGCTAAGGAGGCTGAGTCTCAGGCTAAGGAGGCGGAGTCTCAGGCTCGTATTCAGGAGGCTGAGTTTCAGGCACAAGTTGAACTTGCTAGGATTCAGACAGACCATGAGTATCGCATGAAACAAGGTGGAACTAGATCATCTAGCTCTGATGATTTTGATGTGGCTAAAAATGTTAAACTTGTCCCTCCTTTTAATGAATTTGATCTAACAAAGTATTTTCAGTTGTTTGAGAGGGTAGCTACAGATTTTAATTGGCCCAAAAAATATTGGCCAGTACTCCTTCAAACTGTTCTCACCGGTAAAGCTCAAGTAACTTATGCATCTTTGCCTCAGGATCAATCTGATAATTATGATGTAGTCAAGAGCTTGATTCTTAAGGCCTATGAGCTTGTTCCTGAAGCCTATAGAATAAAATTTAGGACAACTTATAAGCAAGATAAGCTATCCCATGTTGAGTATGCAAAAATCAAAGAAGATCTGTTAGAGCAGTGGTTAAATTCTAAGAATGTGGATTCTGATTTTGGTAAATTTAAGCAGATGATTTTGCTGGAGGACTTCAAAAGGTGTATTTATAAAGATGTAAGCCTATATCTTGATGAGAAAAGAATAGACAATTTGTCTGATGCTGCAGTTTTAGCTGATGAAAATGTTCTCACTCACAAGGGATATTCTAAAGAAAAAGGGAAAACTGAGAGTAAGTACGTTGCCTCTACTCAGAGTACAGGTAACAGGAAAGAGAATAAAGATGATGTTTCTCAGGAAGTAAATACCAGCTTCACCTCTAGATTTCAGAAAAGTAAATGTACTTATTGTAGTAAGCTTGGTCATACTACGGAGAAATGTTTCAGGAGACAGCGTGATGTGAACAAAAAGGAGTCTTTAAATATTCAGTCAATTGGTGTAGTGTCCACCCTTGAGAGTTTCCAGAATTCTTTAACTGAGTTAACTGAACCTGCTTTGAGGGGTAAATTGAATTTTCATGATGAAGCTCCTTTTTTGAGCAGTAATGTGGGTGACCCTCTCAAGAGTTCATGTGCTAATTTCCTGTCTGATGGTTTATGTCAGTCCTCTGGACAGTAATGACAGGAAATCAGTTAAAATATATCGTGATACAGGTGCTTGCCAATCCCTTATGCTGACCAGTGTTCTAGGCTCTAATGTTAATTCCTTTGATGAAACTGTAATCTTACAAGGTGTAGGGAATAATTACTTCTCTGTCCCTCTGTGAAGAGTGAATTTAGAGTCTGGTTTTGTTAATGGTTCCGTTATGGTTGGGTTGGTTGAGACACTCCAAATGTCAGGTGTAACTTTCTTACTTGGAAATGATATTGGTGGAAGTCAAGGGTGTCCAGCTCCTCAGTTGTCTAGTGAGCCAGTGGCTGCGGCCAAGGATTGTGATGTCCCTGATGTGTTCTCTGCATGTGCTGTCACTAGGGCTAAGTCTAAAGTTACTGGTGACTTAGAGGATAATGATAATGATGATGTTATCCTAGCTGACACTTTTCTTGCTAATTTGGACCACTCACCAGATGAGGCAGTACCCCGTAGTGTTGATAATTTGTCTCGTCAAGAGTTGGTTGAGTTACAGGTTGCTGTCCCTGAGTTGAAAGGTCTAGCTAACTCTGCTTGCAGTGAGGAAGAGTCAGCTGGTGCTTCTACTTGTTATTATATAATGTCAGGAGTAATTACGAGGAAGTGGAGTCCCCCAACAGCATCAGCCGACTGTGAGTGGGAGGTTCTACATCAAGTTGTCATCCCTCGTGTTTGTAGGCAGGATATCATTAGAGTGACACATGATTCCAGTTTGGCAGGACACCTTGGAGTGAGGAAGACTGTGGCACGCATTTTGAAACACTTCTACTGGCCAGGTATCTTCAGGGATGTTTCCTGGTATTGTAAGTCTTGTCACACCTGTCAAGTTGTGGGGAAGTGTAATCAGACCGAAAAGGTTGCACCTCTAGTTCCCATTCCTCCTTTTGAGGCGCCTTTCACCCGTGTGTTGGTGGATATTGTGGGCCCTCTTCCTAAGACTTCTTCAGGATTTTCTTATGTGTTGACCCTGATTGATATGGCTACTGGTTATCCTGAAGCTATTCCACTTAGAAATATCTCAGCAAAGAACGTGGTTAAGGAAATGCTAGGGTTCTTCACAAAGTTTGGTCTGCCCAAGGAGGTACAGTCAGACCGGGGAAGTAATTTCATGTCAAATGTTTTCAAGCAGTCTCTGAAAGAGTTGGGCATCACCCAGATCACGTCTTCAGCTTACCATCCCCAGACCCAAGGAGCGTTGGAGAGATATCATCAAACACTCAAATCGATGCTCAAGAAATACTGTTTGGAACATCAGAAAGACTGGGATAAAGGTCTTCCATTCGTTGTATTTGCCGCAAGAGAATCTCCAAATGAATCACTGGGCTTCTCACCTTTTGAACTACTGTTTGGCCATGAAGTAAGAGGACCCCTTAAGCTACTCAAGGAATGCTGGCTGTCGGAGGAAGATGACGTCAACCTGCTGGAGTATGTGATGAAGTACAAAGAACGGCTGTCCAGTGCTTTACAGCTGGCGAGAGAGAATTTAGGAGCTGCTCAGGAGAAGATGCAGACTTGGTATGATAAGAAGTCCAGGTTACGCCACTTTCAGCCAGGAGATCAGGTTTTGATTCTGCTACCAGTGCATGGGCAACCTCTTCAAGCCAAGTTTAGTGGTCCTTATTTCGTGGAGAAGAAACTCAGTGATGTCAACTATGTCATCGCCACACCAGATCGTAGAAAGAACAAGCAACTTTGTCATATCAACATGCTAAAGTTATATCACAGGCGGGACGAAAATAACCAAGTCTGCACTGTAGCTGTTCCACCCGAGTCTGCAAGTGAAGTTCTCCCATGCAGTATGATTCTGAGTGATAGTTTGGGGAAGAATCCTGATATCATGAATGATCTCCAGACTAAGCTTTCTCATCTATCTCCCGAGGAAAGGCAGGAGTTTTCGGCATTACTGCAGGAGTACCCGCAAGTGTTCTGTGCCACTCCAGGAAGAACCACTGTGTTGATGCATGATGTCGATGTTGGAGACGTAAAGCCAATTAAACTGCCTCCTTACCGTGTGAACCCAATGAAAGTTCCTCTCATCCAGAAGGAGCTTGGCTACCTATTGGACCACAAGATGATTGAGCCCTGTCAGAGCGAGTGGAGTTCTCCTGTCACTCTAGTCCCTAAGCCAGGTGGGTCACAGCAGCTTTGCATCGACTACAGACGTGTTAATCAGATAACCAAAACAGACACTTACCCTCTCCCTCGTGTGGAAGATTGCATAGACAAGATCGGAAAGGCTAGGTACATAAGTAAGTTTGATTTGTTAAAGGGATACTGGCAAGTACCTATGACTGAACGTGCTAGGGAGATCTCATGTTTTGTAACACTAGGAAAGACTTTTGCATGTTCTGTAATGCCATATGGTATGAAGAATGCACCATCCACATTTCAGAAGCTCATGAATGTTGTAACAGAGGGTTTGGCAGGGTGTGTTGTTTATATTGATGATGTATTAATCTTCAGTGACAACTGGGAAGATCACCTATGCCATGTCAGTAAATTTCTTGAGCATTTGTTTCAGGCTAATCTTGTAGCTAATTTATCAAAGTGTGAGTTTGGTCAAGCTAAAGTTCAGTACCTTGGGTATGTAATTCGTGATGGACATGTTGCACCACCAGCAGCTAAGGTTCAGGTTATAAGTGATCTTCCCAGACCTAAAAGTAGGAAAGAGCTACAAAGATTTTTTGTAATGGTAGGTTATTACAGAAGATTTGTTCTTAACTTTTCAATTCTTGTATCACCACTTACAGACCTACTGAAAAAGGGAGTTAAATTTGTCTGGACCGATAACTGTGACTCCTCCTTCAGCAAACTTAAAGCTATCCTATTAAGTCAGCCAGTGCTCGCTACTCCAAATTTTGCTAAGCCTTTTGGGATGGCTGTTGACGCAAGTGATACAGGAGGTGGGGATGTTTTGCTGCAAGAGGATGATCAGGGTATTGAACACCCTGTATCTTATTACAGTAGGAAGTTCACTCCATCTCAAAAGAACTACTCAACTATTGAGAAAGAGCTTTTGGCCTTGATTTTGGGTTTACAGCATTTTTCATTTTATTTGTGTTCTGGTTTTGACCCCATAGTCATTTATACCGATCATAACCCACTGAAATTCCTTAATAAGTTTAAAGATAAAAATCAGAGATTGACAAGATGGAGTCTACTTCTTCAGAAGTATTCATTAGACATACAATATGTCAAGGGGAAAGAAAATGTTATTGCAGATTGCTTATCTAGACTTTAGACAGATTGTTTAAGAGTAATAAGAAATTTCCTTTGTAAATTTCTTTTTCTTTGTGGGGAGGTGTTAGCCTATGATTTCATCTTCCTTTGTGTAATTCTAACGTACAGTATGCTGCATGTTTGATCACGAGCGTGTTCTACCTCACTCCCCCCCTCCTCCCTTATAGTAGAGTAAGTCGTTCTTTCTGTTGTTCAGAGCAGGATTGTCAACTCTTTGTCCCCATGGCTTCATTTGCGCGTCCTTCTTACAAGTTGTATCAAGCTCTGCCGGCCCCTATGTAATGAGCTCAATCTCTGCATTATTGCCACTTAGATCTACTCCTCATTTTGTTCACATCTCTGTCCTCCCCTGTACAGTTGTTATTATTGTGAGTGCTCAGGAAGTCTCCAACCATCTAGCAGCTGTGTAATTTGAGTATAACCGTTATTGCATTTTTTTCTTGAACTGTGTAGCGTAAGGTGTTAATTCTTAGGCCTAGTAAGGTTTTTGTGATTCATGTGTTTTGGGTGTCAGCCCTTATTAATAATAGTTTGTATCTGTAATAATTGATCTTGCATTAACTGAGCATTACCCAGTGTATTTTCATTTTATCAGGGCTTACTTAGATAAATTTACTCTTGCTAATTTCGTGTTAATAGAGGCTATTGCAGTTGACCATATATTTAACCTGTTTTTTGCCATTACATTATTCTTATGAGTCCTGAATGTTTTGTTGTTAGTTTGAGCATTAAACTTTAACTTGTAATTTTACCTAACTCTTTTGTTTTGAACCTGGAACTTTACGGGACAGTAGTGATTTTTAGTATTCTCACTTAAAGTGTACATTATCTTTCTCTGTTGCGTAACAATATGTTTACATATATATACATACATATATATTTATATATGTGTATATATATGTATGTATATATATATATATATATATATATATATATATATATATATATATATATATTATTTTAATTACATTCTGAAGCCTGCATAGAGTATACTAAAAATAGCACTCCTATTTTGTCTACCTCCACTGCAGTTTGTAGTGATGCCTGAAGGTTGTTGCTGCACCAGATGAGGCTCCAATATCCTGGCTGTTCATAGGCAGCCTGCAGCTGCAACAGCAGTTTTTAACGTTCGGTACTATAGTCAAATTACTTTTCAATTTTTTGAAAAATTTTTAATGTCTCCCATTAAAACCAAGTTTTTAGTTTCAAGGACCTATTATTTTTTATGGGGAAAGTAAAGGAAAATATGTATTTTTTTTCATTTTATATTTTGATATTCAATTAGTCTTTACTACAATATGGTCTTCTACTTATAAAAAAATCAGTCAGTATTATCTGGGCTTGTGACAGTGTACACCAGACAGTTATTGTTCACCATAGTTATAACACCAACAATTATAAGATTTACTAACACACAAAGGGACGTCCCTGATTTAAAGACGTGGGTGCACGAGGTCAACTGTGTGAAATCTTGAAACTAAAATAAACTTGGTTTTAATTGAATTTATTTTTATATCTCAAGTCATACACCATGAAACAATTATTTACAATTTTTTGTTTAAAGAATTGGGAGTTGAAGTTATACTAGTAAATGCACGAATCATTACAAATACGGTGATGTCTTCAGCACAGGCTCTAACTCAGTTAACATAATCTCATTTGTATAAACTCAACCAATCTAACAATTTAACTGCTTTTTTTTTTTTGTATATATATATATATATATTGTTACGGTGGCGCCGGCCCGGGGCTATTACAAAGAGACAACAAGTCAGCCTTAGATGATCGGCCTCCACTGCGTTGCAAAAATAACGCAGACCCCGGCACTGACACTCCGCAAACTAGAGAAAAACTGCGCAACGGAAAAGTACTTACTTAAGAACGCAACACTCTATACTTTGATAATAAAACGGAACAGCCTACCTATAGATCTAGCCTACTATCGTCACTACCGGAAGTAATACCGCCCGAGACAGTATACAGGAACACCTCCCACTTACTTCCGGTGGAGACGACTTTCTACTTAACCCGTGTCCAAGGGGGAACGCAGTTAATAGCTCACGATGGTTCTCACTAGCCTTGAGCAAAGAGATGGGATTAACTGTGTAGGGGTTAGGGGTGTGTGTGTGTATGTACGTGTGTTGGGGAACGTTAACAAAGGCAGCGAGAAGACCACGGTGAGCCAAACTGGCCCTCCAAAGACAACACGGTTACAAAAACAAAATAAAATAATACTTCCCTCAGTCAGCAAAAGAATAAAAATAAACTTAAATGAAAACGCCAGCTCGGCAGAAAAAAAATGACTGGGGAGAGAGTGTGCACACACGCACGATACAGAAGCTAGCTGGGAAGAGACTGAACCTGATCAAGGCTCGTGCACGGCAAAGCGCGAACGCATAATCAAATTAATTAATAAGAACTTATATTCGTGCCCCTCCCTCTCTCTATACAATGAATTGGTACTTCTAATGCAAGCAAAACATCATTAAATATACTGGTAGCTCACATAAGACAATCAAAATAATCAAATGCATACTCAGCATGGTATAAAATAAAATTGCCCTCAGTGGCGGGAACGAAAGAAACAAAAGAATTTGTAGCACTCGCTAATGTAAACTCCGCGAATGACGCGGATACATACTGCATAATCCCCTAGCCCAGCTGTAACGGCTGCATCCGTGGGAACGGAAAGGCGGACAACGTAACTACGCCCTTCCCCAAGGGAAAATTTTGAGCCCTGGATCAAAATTTTCGAATCAAGACCCTGACCCCTCCCTGGATAAACAATCAGCAATTACGTTATCAGTCCCCTTAATATGCCTAACTTCTAAATTGTACTCTTGCAAAAGCAAACTCCAGCGGGTCAAACGCTGGTTCTTAAATTTAAACTTGTTCAAAAACTGCAGGGGATGATGGTCTGAATAAATCTTGATCACAGGGCCAAAAGGGGGCAGGTAGACAGCAAAGTGTTGCAGGGCCAGGATAATCGCTAATAACTCCTGCTCTATGACGGAATAGTTCTTCTGGGCTCTATTAAACTTCTTTGAGAAGTATGATATGGGATGTTCAACCTGGCCCTCATCTGGCTGCATCAACACTGCTCCTACCCCTACTCGGCTAGCATCAACTGCCAGCACAAAAGGTTTGTCAAAATCTGGTGCACGCAATATAGGGTGGTGGCACAGCAGAGACTTAACGGTATTAAAAGCTTGCTCACACTCGGCTGTCCACTGCCACTTCTTATCCTTGCGCAATAAGTCAGTAAGAGGGGCAAGCACTGTGGAGTAATTCCCAATGAATCTTCGGTAATAGCCGATCATGCCCAAAAATCGCTGGAGGGCACGGCGACACTGGGGTGCTGCAAAGTTGGAAATGGCATCCACCTTAGCCCGAGGTGGAGCCACTTGCTCATGTCCCACAACAAATCCAAGGTACTGGACCTTAGCACGTACGAACTCGCACTTGTCTAAGTTGACTACTAAGCCAGCTTCCTCCAACCGCTTAATGAGCATTTCCACATGATCAAGGTGCTCCTCCCACTTGGTGTCATACACAATGACATCATCGATGTAAACGACACAATTGGGTATGCCATCCACCACTTTATCCATAAGCCTCTGGAAAGTGGCTGGAGCATTCTTCAATCCATAAGGCATCACCTGGCACTGATATACTGCACCACTGACAACAAAGCTAGCCACTTGTTTAGCCCGTTCCGTCAGCGGGACCTGCCAGTATCCTTTTACTAAGTCAAGTTTGGTGATATAAGTGGCATTTCCCACCTTGTCCACGGAGTCATCGACCCGAGGTACAGGATAAGCATCGGTCTTAGACAGTGAGTTAACTTTCCGGAAGTCCACACACAACCTAACCTTCCCATCTGACTTCGGCTGCAAGGTAACTGGTGAACTCCACTCACTGAAACTCCTTGATCAATCCATGGTCCAACATATACTTGATCTCATTATCGAGAGCTTTCTGTCTGATAGGGTTGATGCGGTAAGGAGCTAATTTTACAGGCTTACTATCCCCAACGTCAATGTCATGAGTAGCCCAAGTTGTCAATCCCGGTGAATCTCCAAAAACTTTCGGATGTTTCCATAATCTGTTGCACAGCTCTTCTCGATTTACTGGCTCAAGGTGTCGCAATTTCTCCACCAGAGCTGCATAACCATTGCCCTCCCATAGGTCAGCTGGTAACATCTCACCACGACTAAGCACTTCCTCCTGCTCCTCCAACTCACTACCAACCGCCAAAACTACAGGAGCGCTCTTATCCCTGGTTCCCTCAACGTCCACTCCAAAATCACCTTCCAGGGACTGTGGCTGTAACCCTGGTCCACTACTCACATCACCGGCACCAACAGCTCCCTCCACAGCACGTTCCTTTGATGCCACGTCCTCCTTTCCCCGTCCTTCACATCCCAGGTGAGAGACATCAGCAGTCATCCCACAATGAGAATCAACTGGGCGGTAGTATGGCTTCAACATATTAATGTGGCACAACTGAGTACTCTTCCGCCTATCTGGGGTAACAATTAGATAGTCAAGTTCCCCAACTCTCTTCTTCACAATATAAGGACCACTGAATCTAGCCGCCAGAGGTTTTCCTTGCATGGGCAGCAGTGCCAAAACTTCATCTCCTTGCTTAAACTCACGACTTCTGACCTTCTTATCGTAATAAGCCTTCATTTTCGCTTGAGCCCCGATTAGATGGTCACGGGCAAGCTCTAAAGTGCAATGCAGTCTCTCCCGAGTGCGGCAGACATAGTCAAGCATGGATTCCTGGTTGCCAGATTTGTTGTTACTCCAGGCCTCTCGCACCACATCCAAGGGACCACGAACTCTGTGCCCAAACACTAACTCATTGGGTGAAAACCCTAACGACTCAGTTGGTACCTCTCTCACTGCAAACATAACAAAGGGTACCGCTAGGTCCCAATCCTTTCCACTATCATAGCAGAAGCTGCGCAGCATGGTCTTTAACGTCTGATGATGCCTCTCCAGGGCACCTTGTGACTCATGGATGGTAGGCACTGGACAAAATGTGTTTGATGCCCAACTCTGTCATTGTCTGCTTAAACAAATTAGATGTAAAATTCACTCCACGGTCTGACTGCAACTCCTTGGGCAGGCCAAAATGAGTAAAGAACAGGATAAGTTGCTTGACTACTGACTTCGCCTGCATGCTTCTGATTGGTATAGCCTCTGGGTATCGCGTTGTAACATCCATTATGGTTAACAAATACTTGTTTCCAGCAGAAGTAGGAGGTAAAGGGCCCACGATATCAATGATTACCCGGGTAAACGGAGGTTCAACTGCAGGAATGGGAGTCAAAGGGGCCACAGGAAGAACTTGATTAGGCTTGCCCACTATCTGACACGTGTGACAGCTCTTGATGTACGCAGCAACTTGTCCCGGCATACTTGGCCACCAAAAGTTATATCTTAAGCGCTGCACTGTCTTTCTGTTTCCCAAGTGACCTGCTAAAGGTCCCTCATGTGCTAACTGTATTAACGGCACCCTATACTGCACAGGCACCACCACCTGCACTAACTCACCCACTCCTCCATCCACCGTGGCGCCAGTGGGCGTCCATCGGCGATGTAAAACATTGTCTTTAATCAGGAACTCCTCCTTACCACACTCCATACTTCTTTCTTCCCCTACTCGAGCAAACAAGGGCTTTAATGTTACATCCTCCTGTTGCTTCACCCTCAATTCTGCTGGCCCAACACCCGCCAGCTCTACTGAGGACTGAGATAAGGGACTGGTCGGGACACTGGATTACGAAGGGCGATCAATCTCAGCGTCACCTCTAGTACACTCGACAGGGGGGAGGAATGTCAGACTCCACACTGACATCATCATCTCTACCCTCAACAGTGACACTCTGTTCCTCAGGCGCGTTTGACGGTGGTCCTGCATCCCCGCAGTCGACCCCAGCGTCCTGAAATTCTCCTAATTCAGTCGATGGGCTGGGTTCAGTCTCCACACAGACACACTCAACACCACCTCTAGTGTCCTGAGTGGGAAGTGGGGCGGCGCCCATGCACGCATTCCCACTCTCCTCACCCACTACAGCAACACTCTGCTCACTAGGTTCCTCCATTGGTGGCCCTGCCTCACCACAGTCGACCCCAAGAACCTGTGACTTCACCAGTTCTTCCTCCCGGGCTGCAACCTGTGCCATAGATCGTGTAATTGCACAGACCAGGAACATGGCTTCCACTTCTGCATCAACTTCAATACCAATTTCTGGGGCGTCAAAACACTTCTCTGCCACAACAACTGGTGGGGGAAGAGATGGAAATACTTTCTCCCCAGCCAGGTCGTTCCCCAGCAGAAAATCAATCCCCTCTACTGGCATTACATCAGCAACAGCTACTTGAGCTGCAGCCTGAACAATGGGGCAATCGAGTTCCACATGAACATAATCATAGTATTCATCTGAGTTCATGCCTCTACACAGCACATACTTCCCTGAGTTTACAGGCCCTCCAGTCACGTTTCTGCACACAGACTGTTGTGCACAGGTATCACGAGCCACAGTAACTGGATAACTGATCCCATGAATTTTCACTGTGCCGTGACTCATAAAAGGTTTACACCAGTCTAGGGACGATTTCTGAGGCAGTTCATCCGGAGGTGGCGTAGCATGTTGGGTAACTTTTTCAGCCTGAGCTGGCAGCGAGCACAGCCGGCTACACTCCAGCTTTCCACAGACTTCTCCCTCACCGTTACCACTCTCCCAACTCCTCTCGTTCACCTGACTCGAACCTACAATTAGTGCCACTGGTTTGGCATTTTGGGAGGCCTTCCACTTAGGGCAGTTAGGCTTGATGTGCCCACTCTGTTTGCAAAAGTAACAAACTAGCTTCGAACTGGATACAGGGCTCTTTCTCCCTGAATTCTTTTTCTCCTCTGAACTTCCCTTGGACTGATTCACGGGAGATTTATCCCAGGCAGGGCCACTCACAGTCCTCTCCCTGGAATACTGAAAATTAGCGTACTTGACCCCCATACTCCGCAAGGCAAACACCCGGTCATCAGCCCACGTCGCTGCTTCCTTCACGGTCTTGAATCTCTTCTCCCTAATTTTAACACCAATTTCTTTGTCAGCCATGTTGGTAAAATGTTCCATCAAAAGCAGTTAACGCACCTCGTTATACGAAGTGGCGCTCTCACTCAGCAACCACTCGTCTAACCTCTCCTCCAGATACCTGGCGTAGGCCATATAGGTGTCAGCAGGCCTTTTCCGAGCACCACGGAACAACAACCGATAAGCCTCTGGTCTAAGTTCATATGCCTTCAGGATGGCTGTTTTAAATTCATCATAATCATCTACATCCTCAGGGCTCAACCTATTATACACTTCCAAGGCTTTTCCCTTCAGCACATTAGATACCAACCCCACCCAGCGCTGCCTTGGCCACTCAAACTCCCTAGCCTTCTTCTCAAACCTGACAAACCATTCTGTCACCTTCAACTCATCAAATGCTGGCACTAATTTTAGACTCCTTGAGAACCAACTCTCCCTATCCTCTGCACGGCCTGAGGTTTGGGTATCTGAAGTTGGTCTATTAGCAGTCACCTCCAAGCGAGTCTTCTCCAGCTCAAATCGCATTTTTTCACGCTGCAACTCCATCTCCTCTCTTGCACGCTGCATCTCCATCTCCCTCTCTTCTTTTGCACACTGCATCTCCATCTTTTTCAACTCCAACTGCAACTGAGCCTCCGGTGACAAGACTCCAGGGTATATGGGAGTGGAATGAACAACTCCAGGGAAAGCACTAGACATACCTGGGGGAACTGCTCTAAACTGGCTCGGCGGCATCATAGATGGTAATAGTGGGGTAGCGAAACGAGGCAGCTCAGCCCCATAGTCAAACTCAGGGCTCACACGGGGAGTACCTTTGCTATGTGCCTCTCGTTGTTCCATATCCACAGGTGACTCAGCACGTACGCGATCTGGTGTAGACACGCGTGACTCCATGGCGACAAATCAATGGCAGTACTGAATAATGAAATACTAATGCTGACTGAGAAACTACAAACACATCAACTTCACCTCAAAGCACAGAGAACGCCAAGGTAACGATATCCTAGCAAGAAAAAGGCACTGTTAGGATATCCTGATGCGAGGTCGCCACTGTTACGGTGGCGCCGGCCCGGGGCTATTACAAAGAGACAACAAGTCAGCCTTAGATGATCGGCCTCCACTGCGTTGCAAAAATAACGCAGACCCCGGCACTGACACTCCGCAAACTAGAGAAAAACTGCGCAACGGAAAAGTACTTACTTAAGAACGCAACACTCTATACTTTGATAATAAAACGGAACAGCCTACCTATAGATCTAGCCTACTATCGTCACTACCGGAAGTAATACCGCCCAAGACAGTATACAGGAACACCTCCCACTTACTTCCGGTGGTGACGACTTTCTACTTAACCCGTGTCCAAGGGGGAACGCAGTTAATAGCTCACGATGGTTCTCACTAGCCTTGAGCAAAGAGATGGGATTAACTGTGTAGGGGTTAGGGGTGTGTGTGTGTATGTACGTGTGTTGGGGAACGTTAACAAAGGCAGCGAGAAGACCACGGTGAGCCAAACTGGCCCTCCAAAGACAACACGGTTACAAAAACAAAATAAAATAATTACTTCCCTCAGTCAGCAACAAAAGAATAAAAATAAACTTAAATGAAAACGCCAGCTCGGCAGAAAAAAAATGACTGGGGAGAGAGAGAGTGTGCACACACGCACGATACGGAAGCTAGCTGGGAAGAGACTGAACCTGATCAAGGCTCGTGCACGGCAAAGCGCGAACGCATAATCAAATTAATTAATAAGAACTTATATTCGTGCCCCTCTCTCTCTCTATACAATGAATTGGTACTTCTAATGCAAGCAAAACATCATTAAATATACTGGTAGCTCACATAAGACAATCAAAATAATCAAATGCATACTCAGCATGGTATAAAATAAAATTGCCCTCAGTGGCAGGAACGAAAGAAACAAAAGAATTTGTAGCACTCGCTAATGTAAACTCTGCGAATGACGCGGATACATACTGCATAATCCCCCTAGCCCAGCTGTAACGGCTGCATCCGTGGGAACGGAAAGGCGGACAGCGTAACAATATATATATTTATATATATATATATATATATATATATATATATATATATATATATATATATATATATATAATTCATCATCCAGTCCGACTTTTCCCCATGAGGAGCGAAGGAGTCAGGGGCTGGACAAGTTTGTCCTGACATTTCATATGAGAGTGACCAGCCTCACTCATCCCTGACTGGCATCACTGAGCAACAAACCCGAACCACCCCCCCGGACACAAACCTACATCGGCTCGATTCGATTGGAGCTCCTTAATTACCCACTAAACCACCAGGCGCCAAAATTTGGGTATATGGTTACCTCTCAGCGTAGCAAATGGTTTCCTCGTGTACAGGAAACCATTTGGCTTGTCACTCAGTGTAGAGTCGCCCACTGCCAGAAGGAAGAGGAAAGAATGAAGGAAAGAAGAAAGAAGACAGAAGAGGAAGAAT
>NC_137055.1:17282064-17382064 GCF_032717465.1 Coenobita brevimanus
GATGCAGTGCGACTTGTAGAAAACTGAAAACTTTCGGGAAGGGAACGAACATCTAGGACATGAGACTGACCTTGACTTCACCCTCTCACACACCATCTGTCAGTTCACTGCATGCTGCCGTGACAAGTGGATGTACGATTTTTTCGCTCGTGGCCATGCCTAAAAACACATTGTTCCACCCATTATCTTGACCCAGACCGAAAATATAATCTTTTTCCTCCCTTGCAAAACACACACAGCCACCCTGTTTACGAGATAGCAACATATATTGCAAAAATAACAAGGTAAAATGATGGAGAAAGGTGAACAACACTTGCAAGACTGCACTTCAGCAGCAGCTCTGGGCAACGGATATTGGTTGCCGATATTTCTGCAACTTCCGCACTCCACTACAAGCCACAGAATGGGTCTAGGAAGCTGGGATTTGCACTGTTAGGAGCGTCTGAGCTTTCTCTTCATAATGGCAAAAAAAAAAAAAAAAAAAAAATTCTTGAAACTTCAAAAAATGGTCTAAGCGTCGGCCTGGTGTGCTTGGAAAACTCTAGGCCCTTGGCCATGGTGGGGTTAAGTACTTTGATAGTGTGATAAATCAGGATGGAAGTTTAGACAGTGAAGTGACTGAAATGGTAAAACAAGGAATAAGGGTTGCTGGTTCTTTTAAAGCAGTGATAAAAAACAGCAAAGTGAGCATGGAAGTGAAAAAGATACTGCAAGACAGAATTATGATACCATCTCTAACATATGGAAGTGAAGCTTGAACATTGTTGGATGGACACAAGTCAAGACTGACAGCAGTGGAAATGAGTTGTTTGAGAAGAGCATATGGAGTCACATGGATAGACAGACTGACCAATGAGGAAGTGAAGGAGCGTGGTGGTGTGGATGTGGATATGATAGGAAGTGCTGGGATAAACACTTTGAGGTGATTCATGCAAGTTACTGTTAAGAGTAAATTGAGATTTTGTAATGTCATTGTAGTTGAAAAGACTAATAGAATAAATGGCCTTTTGATAGAAGGTGCCATATGTTGGATAAATGTCAAGGGTGAGACGAACGTCTTTTTAGCTAACACAATGAATGGAGAGGTGAAGATTAAGAAAGGAACCTGTATTTGTAGGTTAGAGATTTGTACCATCCCGTATATGTCAAATGACAGTAGCGGGAGCGTCGGGCAGAGTAAACTCGTCAGAAAGAGAGTGCATAAAGGGGCATTGGGTTTGCTCAGATAATTCTGATGTGGAAAATGATTTATTAGATTTACTACAGAAACATCGACAGACGGTCGCATTACCTAGTGAAAACTTTGGGAGTACAAATCTAATCCAACACCATATTACTGTAAGACAGAATACACAACCAATCTATGTGCCTGCATACAGAAATGCACACTCACAACGTGCACTAGCAACGCAGTATGTGGATGAAATGTTAAGTCTCGACATCACTAAACCTTCAGTGTTCCCATGGAATGCACCACTCTTCTTTGTACCTAAACAAAACAGGGTAATGCGGGCAGTTGTGGATTATCACAAACTTAACCCGCTGTGTCCCGTCAGTGTGTGGGTACGTCAGAACTTTTTTTCATGCTGAGACCCGTCGAAGTACTGGTATGTTCTGCATTTGCAAGGTCCATCATTTACACATTCTTCAAGTTTTGCGTGTGATTTTTGGTAGGCATATGCGATAGACTTTTGTCTACCTGCCGCCAGGCAGGGACACTCCTCGATCCTGCATGACCCCCGTGTGCCGTTGTCTTGGTCACTCACCTGTTAGCAGTGACCCAGTAAATGCATCGTGATGCGGTCTCTCCAATGACGAAATTCAAGCTGTCCTTGATGCCTTCACAGGCGACAGTGATTCCCCAGTCAATGATGATGTGGAGGACAAAGCTTATGTGGTGCTGGAAGAAGAAACAAGCAGCAGTGATGAGGAGGTACCATCGCCAAGGAGGGTGCGGTGTGTTACATAACATAGGGCTAGGGAAGGCCTGCCTGGACCCCAGCCACGTGCATGCACCTTTCTCCAGCCTGTGAACGAAGGGTCTAACGAGGACGATGACGAGGACGGAGCTGTAGGTCGTGGTGTTCCCTCGTGACTGGGGAGGGAGAGGATTCATTGTGGGAAGCTGAAGCGGTGACAATTAGAAAAATAAGATATGGGCCTAGTGCTTTTCTGGTGAAGACGCGAGTGGTGGGACGGGCGTGAGTGAAAAGGAAAATTGTGGTGACAGGGAGGTAGCTCCCAGGAAAGCACTTGATGCACATGGAGAGTGAGCAGGTGGGTAGCAGCCATGCCCCAGCGGCTCTTTCCCCCAGCAAACTTCCCGCGCTTCCTCCCCACAACCTCGTGATGTAGGGAAAGGAAGGAAAGGGAAGGGAAAAGAGAAAGGGGAAAGGAAGAGGGAAGAGGAGCATGAGTGGGCAAAGGCACTCCTGTCCACCTCCCCAACCACCCCCACCACCCTCTCCTCGCCGCCCCAACATAGGGGATGATGGAGATGAGGATAGAGAGTGGTGTGTTGTGGGACTGGGAAGATGGGACTGATTTTACTCCCATCATTCACTGCTTCATGGAAGAGTGGCAGTCTGGCTGTATGGCACCTGGGCTCCATGCAGGCTCCACCAGGGTAGTGAGGAGTTTGCGGAGCAAATTATGGAAGAGACATACACTTTCTCTAGCAGCCAGCACTGCAAAAGTGAGTGACTGTAAGACTGGTTATGTGCAAGACAGTCTTGTACACCGGTGCACAGACAGACATAACATAAGATTGGAGTATAGGACTCTCAGGGGCCATGGGGAAGACCATGATTGTGGAGTACCTTCATCGTGGTCATGTGTTGTTCCTGGACAACTGGTACACTAGCCCCCTTCTCGCTCGGTACCTCCACCTTCACAACACTGGAATCTGTGGCACAATAAAAAAAGAAAGTTGGCATATGGTCAAGGTTGGAAGGAAGCTTGACAAGAATGAGGTTGTATTTTTCAAGGCAAATAACATCCTCGCCACCATATGGGACCACAACAGGGAAGTTTTCCTCCTCTCGATGGTACACCATCCCCTGATGCACTGCACTGACTCTGTGGATTACTACAGTGAGAGGAGGCTCCATGTTTGGAAACCAGAGACAGTAATTGACTACAATGTCTATGTGAGGCAAGCTGACAAGTCTGAATCCATGATTTCCAGTGTGGAATGTGCCAGGACCACGTTGAAGTTGTACAAAAAGCTATTTTTCCACTTGCTGGACATCATGGTCCTCAATGCCCACTACCTCCATGCCTTGACTACATGTGCCTCAGAGACCTTCGAGGGGTTTGTGAGGGAGATGTCCCAGGAAATTATCTCGAATTATGCAAAAGACAGGCCCCACCACCACCCCCGCCCCACCACTGCCGTCCAAACTCCCCTATACCTCTTAGGATGCCACTTCACCACCATCCCTCCTTAACTGAATCGTCCTAGACCCCAGCACTTCTGTCGTGTATGCAGTCACTCAAAAGTAAGACCAACCACTCAGAGAAAAGACACGAGGTACGAGTGTTTTGAATGCAATGTTGGATTGTGCATAGAGCCCTGTTTCAGGGAATACCACACCTTAGTAAACCACTGGTAATGTGTGTGCTTGCGATATATGATGCTCACTATAATAGTAAGGCCTGTAAATATATGCGAGAACTGTTATATAAGGTGGAAATTAGTAAAATGTTTGTGGAAAATATCATGTAAGTTGAAAAACAGACTGTAATTTGAAACAACAGTCATAGTGAGTCAAATGTGAAAGAATTTGGTGATTTTGACGTGTTTGCTGAGTGAAAAAAAAAAAAACTTATATTGCCAATATTATTGTGTGAAAACCAATATATCCTTGTACTACACATAAATTCATACCAAATGAACAGATATCTACATATCCTGAGTGGTTTGCAATAATTACCCCTACCACAGAAAACGTGACAGCAGCAGTGCAGCTCCAGAGAAGACAGTTACCAAGTGTTTGGAGGGTCACCTGTATAGCATACTTCTAAGCTTAGGTGAGCTGGTGTTTTCCAATGTTTCTTATAAAAAGTGGAGGTTTGAGGGGGTCATTGGTGAAAAATCTGCCGGGAAGTAGCGGGTTAATCAGGAAACGATTCCCGACCATTTTCTCACGCTGTTGTTAAGTGATGTCTTGCACAGCATTGGACAAGAAAATATGGTCCTTTTTACAATCGATTTACTAAGTGGCTATTATCAAATTGGCCTATATATAGAATTCTGCAGATACATTGCTTTCTCTACAGACAAAGGACATTATCAGTATAAGAGAATGCTGATGGGATTAAGGACAGCTCCAGGCACGTTCCAATGATTAATGAATAGTGTACTGTCTGGAATATTAGGTGATGGTATATTGGTCTACTTACACATCATAATTGCAACATGCACAATAGATGAACACCTGCAGAAATTAGACCAGCTCCTACACAAGTTAGCCAATGCAAGTTAAAAAATTAAGCTGTTTAAATGTAAGCTTCACTTTAACCCCTTAACCGTGGAGCATCACTTTTGTGACGCTTAGGAGCAATCAATCATACCGCGGGGCATCACTTTTGCGATTCTGTGTTATTTTGAATTCTCTCAGGCTTACAAGTGGTGGCTTGTATCATCTATCAATACTGCCAATGGCCAACACTAGTTAGCACTCCAAATCTCATCTGTACTCCCATTCATTGTTGACAATTGAGCCATTTTTCCCCGTTCCTGACTCCCCTCCCTACCTCCTCTTCATTACCCTATCCTCTCGCCTCCCTGGCCGCACTGCGCTAAAGCAAATTTCCCCCGGAATTATCCACTGATTTCATCCATTGAAATAAGCCCTATGCCCTATTCTTATACCAAATAATATATACCAAAAGGAAATAAGGTAAGTGATAGTGCTATACACCTTGATTTGGCTAATTATCACCTGACAACACCTCACGTGCACTCGTTCGCTAATTTCCCATGGAAATTTCCCCTTTGAAATATGCCGTATAATCTATTCTCGTAAAAAAAAATTTATATAAGAAAGGAAGGGAGAAGCCAAAGTGACATTTACATTCACCTGGAACTACCTACTTTTTTCTGTATTTTCGAGATTTCCTACTAATCATTTTTTAGCATGTACTGCTACTGTCCGCCAATAGTCAGCACTCCTAATCTCACATGTACTCCCATCCATTGTTGACAATTTAGTCATTTTCCCCCGTTCTTGACTCCCCTCCCTACCTCCCCTCCAGTATCCTCTCACCCCTCCCTACCTCACCTCCTTTACCCTTTCCTATCGCCTGCCCTGCCGCGCTGCACTAAAGCAAATCTCCCCCGGATTTTTCCACTGATTTCAAGCATTGAAATAAGCCCTATGCCCTGTACTTATACAAAATAATATATACCAAAAAGAAATAAGGTAAGTGATAGTGGTATACACCAGGAATTGGCTAATTATCACCTGACAACACCTCACATGCATTCATTCGCTAAATTCCCACAGTAATTTCCCCTTTGACTTATGCCTTGTAATCTATTTCCGTAATAAAAATATATATAAGAAAGGAAGGGAGAAACCTAAGTGACATTTACATTCACCTGGAACTACCTATTTCTTTATGTATTGCCGAGATTTCCTACCAATAATTTCTTAGCATATAAGTTAGCAGCTGTCAGCCCCATTGTCTCTGTCAACCCTTGCCTTCTCAGATAAGCCACGCCATTTAGTTCCTTGTCCTCCTCTGTGGTCAAAGCATGTTGCACTCGTGCCCCGCCATTTCTGCTGCTTCTGCACCCAATGCAAAGGGCCCCGTGACCTCTACACCCAGAAAAACTGGTGAGGGAAGCAGGAAAGGACTAAGTGACTCTGCAGTGGAACGTGAACTAGCCGAATTATCAATGATAATGATGGATAGTGACTATGACCCTTCGGGGGATTCATGTGATGAGCCGGGTGAGGAAATCCTGCCAGAAACTCCTAGTACGAGTGCTTCAGTGTCCGAAGTTATCCCTAGCTCCAAGGGAAAGGAGCCGTTAGTGCAGCAAGGGAAGGAATTTGGGAAGGGAATGAGAAGGCAGCGGGTTAACCCCAGAACAATGGCCCTGCGTGACCCAGCCTGCCATGAGTGCCGAGGTGAATCACCTCCCCTTTCCCCAAGCCCCACTTCACTCATTTCTTCCTCTTCATCTGCTGAATTTTCTCCGGAGTCTTCATCATCAGAGTCACCACCAGCATCAACAGTGAAGGCAGGCCGTAGAGGAAGAGGTAAATCCCTGACCCGTAAAAGTAGAGTTGCCAGTAGAGTAAGGGCTGCTAATGCTGTACGGCAACCCAGGGTCAGTGCGAGTGACCTTGAACCTGATAAATCTGCCTAACAGCCACCCTCCACCCTCACCCACCCTACACCGCCACGACAGGGAATCCTGGACGCCTTTGCGTGGACGGAAGGGTCCGATTTTGTCCCAGAACATCTTGATTTCAACGAGAGTTTCTCAGGGATACAGCCTGCCTTCAATCTTGACGATGATGCTGAGTGTGTTGACTTCCTTTTGGCTTCTTCGATGACGAAGTCATGCAGCACATGTGATGAAACCAACAGGTATGAATCACAACATGCTGCAAGTGGTACAGGTGCAGCCAAGATGCAACAGTGGTCCATGCTGGGAGTGTAGGAACTGTATGTGTTCTTCGCCCTCATGCTTCTCATGCCACACTCAAAGAAGCATGAGTTGGAAGAATACTGGTCCATGGACACCTTACTACCCTCACCCACCTTCAATAAGTACATGGCCAGAGATCGCTTCCGGAACATCATGGGAAACCTGCACTTTGCCAACAACGATGTACCTTCCCAAACTGACCCACTCTGGAAGATCCAGGAGATTCTGAGCAGAATGAAGGATAAGTTTATGACATTCTTCCACCCCTTTCAGAAGGTTGTCATTGATGAATCCTTGGTTTTGTTCAGAGGACGTCTTAGGTTTGTGCAGTACATTTCAAGCAAACACCATCGCTTTGGAATCAAGTTCTTTGTACTGTGCGACTGTAAGGCTTGACTTCGTCATTTATTCAGCCAGCACTGTTGATCTGGATAAAACACACCCCCTTGGCTTCTCAGGCTGTGTAGTGAAAGTGCTCCTTGAAAGGTATATTGGTGGGAATCATATGCTGTAAACAGACAACTATTATACAGCACCGAAACTTGCCAAATACCTTTCAGAGCACGGCATCGGCTCCTGTGCACTCTCAAGAGTAAGCGTGCCCACTTCCCTAAATTCCCAGAGGCAGGAACCTCGCAGCGAGGAGACGTGCACCTACGCAAGTCTGAGAAGATGCTGGCAATACGGTGGCATGACAAGAGGGTCGTGCACATGCTCACCACCGTACACAAGGGGGAAATGAAAGACAGTGGGAAGGTTGACCATAGGACAGGCGAACCTGTGAGGAAACCTGATGCTGTCTTAGACTATAATATCAACATGCAGCTGGTGGACAAGTTCGACATAATGATTGGAGAGATCGACTGCCTCAGGAAGAATACTAGGTGGTACAGGAAAGTTTTTCTGCATCTCATAGACATGATGATGCTGAACGCCTTCATCCTATACAAGATGAAGGTCAAGCCACCCAAGTCCTTCTCCCTGAGATTGTTTGCCAGGACTTGTGTTCAGCAGCTGCTTGAAAGATATGGTAAGGTGACAGCTGCAGCTCCAAGGCGCCATGCAGTAAGACTTCCCAACAGACTTGAGCAGAGGGCATACATGGATCGGCACAGAGTGGTGCAAATGCCTGCCACAACCAAGAGGAAGGCTGCGATCCGTAGGTGCCAGGTGTGTGCACATACCACCCGACGCACACCTGAGCACAAAAGCACCTCTTGGCAGTGCGCTGAGTGCCAGGTTCCCCTCTGCGTTACCTGTTTCTTTGATTACCACAGCCAGAAGCAGTTCTAAAAGTGCAAGTGGGAAATGTAAATAATGTGTAAATAGCAAGTGAAAGCAATGAATGTACATATGGTTGAACAGTGTAATATAGTTTTATGTGACTGCAAGTGACAGTGAATAACATAGCGTAAGTAAAATAGTAGTGTAAATATTGAAAATACAATAGAAAATGGAAATGGAAATGTAAATAATTAGTAATATAAGAATATCAGTACAAATACTTGAGGTTATAACAGTGAAAGTGAATCCGTGGCTCTCTACGTATTTTACTGAATGAAAAATAGAATGACTTCATTGACAATAAACTAATACTACTGAAGGAAGCTTATGGATAAAGACTGCAGATATATATGTGTTATATAATAATAGTAATATAAAGGGTGAGTGTTTGTTTGAATAATAAATGACAGAATACTAGCAACGAACTAGCGCAAGTGGGAAGGTCATACGCACTCGTAATTTTCATTGCTTTCACAGTGTTTTTTTTTTTGGGAGTATGGATTCCAAACTAGTTGATAATCATAGAATAGTGTTTCTAGTGATAATATCTGGCTGTGGTAATCATATTACGGGTTGTCGGGAAGTTTAAAGTGGAGACTTCTTTACCCAACTTCAGAGGTCTCCACAAGTCCTACGGTACTCGACGAAGGCTCAGCAAACATCCCAGGAGAAAGCTGAAGGCATGTGCCATATGCATACTTAATTTTAATATTCTGGGACTAATAACTGATTTTTGGCAAATATTTTTTGATAGTCTTTCGGAGCCCGAATATGCCCGCAGGACACGCAAAACAGAGCAAAACAAGCCCACGGTCTAAGGGTTAAGGAAATAAAATTCTTGGGCCACATACTAGGTGCAGAGGGGATCCACACTTCTGAGGACATAATACAAGCAGTAAGGGATTTCCCTGAACCCACAAATATGGACGAAGTAAGACAATTTTTTATGTCTAGCTGGATACTACAGCTCGTTCATACAACAATTCTATCACATGGTAGAACCATTATTTCACCTACTGAAAAAACGAGCAGTATTTCAGTGGGGAGAGGAACAAAAAATAGCATTTAATGAATTAAAAGATAAACTTACATGTGCACCTTGCTTGGCCTAAACTAATTTCACAAAACCATTCATAATTTGCATAACTGCCTCCCGGTTTAGGTGCTGTATTGATGCAAGAGGATAAACGAGATAAATACCAACCCATTGCTTTTCCCAGTAGACAAATAAAAGGATCAAAGAATAATTACTGTACAGCAGACTTAGAAGCCCTAGCGCTAATATTTGCTCTACAGAAATTTCGTGACCTTGTATATGGATGTGAAATTCACATACACAGACCACAAGCCTCTCTGGGCATGTTCCAAGAAAAACTCCTCTCTGGGAGGAAGGCACGATGGAAATGTAAAATCCAGAATTACAATGTAAGGTAAAGTAAATTTGGCAGCAGATGCCTTATCGTGAAATCTATCAGTCAATGTTGCTACAATACGTCCACGTGAATCACTCTCCAACAATGGTAAAACGATCCCCTCAAATCAAGAAGTCTAACAGGCACAGAGAGAGGACCCAGTATGGTCTAACTCATCTCGAGTCAGGCAATGATGTACCATTACCCAAATTACATGTACCACTCAAACAATTCACAGCGGTAAACAATGCATTATATAGGGCAAATCCAGGACAACCAAATAATAGAAAAAATATTAGGCAGTTAGTTATTCCTATAGCCGCGGTGCACGACTCTGATGTCATTATCATACCCTGGCAACCCACCATTCAAAAGTGCGTCCGATTTCGTATATTATACATGAATCATATTATTATGCACGAATATATTATACACGAATATTGTTATACACCAACATATTATACACTAATCGCTTGCGTCTCATGTCATACAGGAAATGGGGCGCAGTTTTGTATGGTAGGTTGCCAGGGTATGATAATGACAACCTCAAAGTCGTACGCCACGACTACAGTAAAATGATACCTAACATTTTAAGGATAATACACGATAGTCCACATGCAGAGCATCCTGGGAAGGACAGGACAGTCAGGCAGGCCCGGATGTCATATTATTGGCCAGCGATATGCATAGACATACATAATCACATAGACAAATGTGAGTCACTTGAAAGACACAAAGGTTACATGTTATCACCTGCAACTGTAGGGAAATATCCTGTATCTAACCAACCGTGGGACATTGTTGCGGTTGATTTACTTAAATTACCCATAACTACCAATCACAATCATTATCTTTTTGTTGCCACTGATCATTTCTTACAATATGTGATCTTGGTTCCAATTATGAATAAAACAGCAGAAACAGGCGTGCGGGGAATCACTGATTGTGTTATCTGCAGGTTCACCACACCAAAGGTGCTAATAAGTGACAATGGTGATGAATTTAACTCTGATTATTGCAAGAAATATGTAAACAATACATTGTAAAGAAGGTCACTGTCCTGCCCTACCATCCATCTTCCAGTGGATTGGTGGAAAGATAGAATTAAAAAAATATTAGATGTACTATGGCACATTTTCAATAAAAAAAAACAAAATATGCAAAATAGGATGACTGGATCCCCAGAGTTGACGCATCAATTAATTGTGCAATCAACAAATCCATAGAAGATACACCCCATTTCATCATTTACGGGTCAGGCAAACGTCTCCCTTACGAATGAGAAGGCAAACAAAGTCCCGTATACAATTATGATGATGATTATCCTAAACTTTGCTTATGTGAATTTCAAAAAATACACACAAGGGTATTAAACTAGATACGATGCCCAAGGAATAAATGAAAGAATCATTTAATAAGGCGGCAAAAGAATGAAACATCAGTGTAGGCGATATTGTTTATGGAATTATTCACACTAGAGACAATAACCTGTCATCTAAATCAGAAGGCTCATGCAGAGTAATCAAGCGAAAAGCCAGTACGGTAGTGATAAGTCACTATCGAGTGACGGAGAAAAAGAAATTCATATTGATAACTTAAAAAAGGTCTCAAGAAATTTTGCTTGCAATTATGACACACCGGACACGACCGAAACGCCTAGTACAGACGGTGAAAATAAACAGGAAGCAATTAACAAATATCGGAATAATTTGTGGTCGCATACCAGACAAACATAGATGCAACAAATACATCTCTCACTCTAACAAGGCACTTACATGACTTAGGAATCGATTTAGACTCCTCTTATAGGTAATAGGATTAAACAGGTCGAGATATCATCACTAACATTACCCTTAGCATAAACTAACAACAGTGGATTAGATATCTAATACAGTTGTTCTTTCAGCAGGTAATGATGAGGGGAGTTATTCCATGGATCATGTTCGTGTTGATATCAAGAGGATCACCTCACGTACACCCTCAACATGTAATCAGAAAGGTCGCCTGATTGCCCAAACAGCCTCATCGGCAATTGTACAGGACCAAATAAGTACCGAAATTAGTTTGGACATACTGGAAGACCTACCAATAATGTTACAGAAAATATCAGGACCACTCAGAACTCTGGAAGCGGTATTAACACGCCCTTCCTCACATGGTCACCCTACACAGGAAGTAGGTGAATTATTTAGGTTAACAGACTGGAAGCTAGAACAGGCTAAGCACATAAAGATCACCATGATCCAGGACATCCCATCAAGTGGGAGTATCACACTTAGGACAGGAAACAACATCACAATACACGTATCAGACGTGGTTTCCTCGACCTTGGTGGAGCAGTTATTGGCAACATTATTGGATTGGCTACACAAAGTGATCTGGAGGAAATAAATTTAACAAAACTGCACAAATTCTCTCATATCAACATTTGTTGACTGATACCCAGAACACCATAATGCTGACAATTGTAGAGAACCTAAGGAAAGCAGAAGTATCAACTCTAGGAACTGTGGAGAAAGTAAATTTACTAGAAGGAAACAATACACTATTCCAACACCTCTGTGATCATGGAACATAATGACGAAATAATACTACAGTTAGACAATAATAGAGCTCATTATCAGTTTTTCATGAAAGGAATTGCTAATGCTGGTAACAGAAGGATCACCGTTAATCTACTACGCATTCACAATTTCCGTCAAATTATTAGTCGAGGCATACATAAGCATAGTTTGAAACCTTTCCTTGAGGAAAGAAATCTGATGTTATATTATCCATATTAGGTAGCAACACTCACAACAGCATCAAGAGTAGTTCATGTACCGTTAGAAACAAATGATTTTTTCATAATTTATCAAATATACTCTTTTCCTTCTAAGAAAGATGATTTATTAGACACCATCAAATTCAAAACAGAAGTCATAATGGTCTCCAAGAAACAGGACGCTGTCACTTTCACTAGTGAAACAACAATTGAACACAAGAGTCGTACATCATTAAATGCATATCATCTTTGTCTTGTGTACATCTTGACGTTTCAGCCAGCTGAGACAGTTCTTTGTGAAATGACTGTCATAAATGATCACGACATCTCATCATTGCAACTTCACATTCCATCCAGATAAACTCATCCATCATCAACGCATTGGATATTCACAGTTCTTCTACTTCACTCAAAATACATCAGACACACCTCCAGCACACACATCAGCATCCGGTTATACATCTCACCAGACTACTGTGCAGTTCTGACACGTACATTATCCACTTTGCCCACTAAAAACCATTATGCCACACTCAACCACACATACAAGTACTTCCAGGCATTACCTAGGATGAAGTTAAATATAAGTGCACACATTAAGTTAACTTCACCCAAGTACGAAACCATGCAACTAATAAAGCAGGCAATACTACCTTGGGAAGAATACAGTTGGAGTATGTCCAACCCATATTATGTATACAGCCCAGCTCCAATCATCGTTGAAATTTGCTCAATTATATTACTTCTGGCCATGCACAGAATGCAAGCAAGAATTGCTAACCTGGAATCAGTGTTTAAGAACTGTTCTGTACAAGTGAGACAAATTGAATAAATATTGTAAATATTATATATATATATATATATATATATATATATATATATATATATATATATATATATATATATATATATATATATATATAATATCAAAATATGTGTTACAGATAATATAGGTTTACTTAAATTATAATGTTATGTCTCATTTATATATGAATATTTACAGCAAGTCCTTCTCATATATAATGTATAACTGACTACACTAGACTGCCATTGTATTATTTTAATATTACTATTATATTTATTTGTTTATTTATTGTACATGTACAATTTTATTATGTTACAATTATATTACTACAGTGACTACAATTATAATAACTACATTATCACAATTATATTATTTTAAGAACATTATGTATTTCATTTAATTAGCTTACAAGTTGATTGTAATGTGTATATAGTATGCATTAATATGTTATGACAGTATTTACTGCTGCTGGTACAACAGCTCTGCATGATCGAACGATATGTAGACATTATATAGGCACTAGTAAATATCTCATAACACAATGTACAGGATGTAGTGTCTGCTGGAGACATACACAGCTTCTCACTAGGAATGTCAGTTCACATAACGTATATCCACAATTTTGTTGTCCCAGACCATCAAGAATTCTTAACATATGTATCTCAAACGACCTCTTCTTAGTCCAGACGACTAAGAATTTCACGATGTATTCAAACACGTTGAGTAACCAGCCCTGGTCGGGTAGTCCACGTGAATGGAAGTCTACTAGACACTATATCACACACACACACATCCTCTCCAAGCTGTATGTAATGTCAGAGAGATTCCCTTCAGATCAGAAGGGGTTGTATAGAAGGCCCGATAACACGAGGGTCAGCTGGGATACTTTGACGTCGCGCTACGTTATGCTGTAACTCACCATTCGATATATAGTAACTGTACAATGTACTTCGTAACCCAAGAATGCTCTAACTCACCTTGCTGATACACAAAAGGGGAGAGAGAGAGAGAGAGAGAGAGAGAGCTGCGTATTCACTCTAGCCGACGACACACCGTTAGTAAGCAGCGACAAGTTCGAGTCATACTACGTCTAACGACTTTATTTTGGCAGTGCTCCGACGATCTACAGCCGACCTCTATATCTCCCTACAAGTACCGACGACCACGCTGTCGAGAGAGTTACTACGAAACCTTCGTACGACAACAAACATATTGCCCTGAGGGTGTTGTGGCCATACTGAAAATATATCACGGGGGAAAATCTAGGTTCCTAGAATCAAAAACTGAGAGGGCAATATATGTACAACACCACTGAAGAATGTGATGATGACAGAAACTGTTTGACATTTAAGTATAAATGCAAACAACAGCCTGTAATGTTTAATATAGGGTAATTTTATCTAGGAATTATATGTGTCCTAAGAAATAGAGGGCATACTTAAACTCTGCCCACTTAACATTTTTGGTTGATATGACCTTGTTCAGACTGAAGCCTGGTGCCTCGCTGGTGGTAACTACAATGCAGTTCCCGCCTCACGTCTTTACCGAGGGTGGTGCCTCTTATGGTGCTCGTACGAGTCCACTAATCATCATAGGACCCTTGGCTACTCTCCTCACCATCCTCGCTGACAAGCTCAATTTCACGTAAGATATCATTTTAAATTAACTGCTTATCTTCGTGACTTATTTTTCATTCTACTCAGACTATAAACAGGCCAATTTATTCATATTAGACCATCAAACCCTGGAGTGGTTAGTGACGGTAACATGTAACCCCTTCGGCTCGATCTGTTTCCCCAAAGTAAAATATTATGGTTTGAGACAGCATAAAGTAAAGTAACATGACAACACTGTGATTAACCAGGTAACCACCTTCTGACGAGGGTGTATTAGTTTACTTTATGCATCTCCTAAACGATTTTATACAGGATGGGACGCATTATGGAACTTTGGGTAGATAACAAGTTTAATGCTCACTCACTATAGGAATCTCTCTTAAATATAATAGTGTACACTGTCCTTAGTATGAATATGATGAAGATGTCACCGGGTAGAATGTATTAACCACTTTACTGAAATGATGTTAAGTATTTTTCATTTTATTCTTCCTTCCTTTACATCATTTTATTAGGCTTCTGAAAGACTTTTCGGAATGGAGGAATTATGAACAACCTTCATTATCCTCTCGACTACTAAACATCATTCCAACTTGTATGATTCTTGCGCAAAGTGTATCGTAATTTTAATAAGACATAAGTGCCATGTAAGAAAATAACATATTTGCTGTCTATCCTCGCTCACCGTTCTAACACCATTCGTCAACGAGCGCTATAGAATGAACGCATTTTGTTTCCGGAATTCACTGTTTACCCCCGTTTTTCTTTGCGGTTTTTTTTTTTTTTTTTTTTTTAATCATCAGACGATTTTCTTGACTAAGATGCCTTAGAGGTAAAGGGCTTCATGAAGGCAGTATCTTATCCTGCAGTTCGAAAACTTTCTCCTCGGTTGAGCAAAATCCTCTAGATATAACAAAAAACTAATATATATTCTTTACCAAATTTATATCTACCTATATGGATGATGCTTACAGCCAAAACTGGGATGAGATGTTAGAAAACAATCTGCGGTTGTGGCAAATTCACTTCATAGATTTTTAATTCTTTCATTTCAATCAATAATTTTTTGTTTATGAATACTCGTCATATACACTCTCATTAAACTTTGCAGTAAAATGCTTCCAGTTTTTCCCATTCATTTTATCACCATTAGAAGATTTAATCAGCATAGGTGAGGTCCCACTCCCTTCGAAGCTGAAACTCCTATTCTTGAAAGGACAAAAGTCACTGTGAAAGCTCAAACACTCATGTGCATAAAAGAATTTGTTTTATTCACCCATAACGCGATTGTCTTCCTCATCTCATTGGAACAGGTAATGATCATGATGGTGGTGGTAGTCGTGGTGGTGGTGATGTCGTGGTGATGGTGGTGGTGAAGAGGAGGTGGAGGAGGCAGAGCATCCCACCACAAGACAATTTTCATTTTGCTGTAATGATTTAGTTATACTTAATTGCTGCAATCTTCAAATGATACAACTCAACCTGAAAAAAGACTTCCGTAAAGAATACATTAGGATATTATGTTTGTTTGTTAATAATAATAATAATAAACATAAACATAAATATAATAATAACAATAATAAAAATAATAAGCAATGTTATAATGGTCTGATTTCTGTATGTCTGTTGGTTTGCAACCATAACAGCAGAAACGGGCCAAATTTTTGTTAGAGCAACGTAATGTTAAAATGCGCTAAATTGAAGAATAAATCATTTTTCAGGCAAATCGGGCCACCAGTTTCCTAGTTATGACTCATTTCTGGCGTTTTCTTTCAAATTTGGTTTTTGCTTTAAGTGCAGGGGAATGGATTTGTCCTTGGTCCGGCGTTGAAATTACCAGCATGACGCAAGAGAGAAGACTGACGTGTTCGTTCTATTATCACACTCTTGCCTCTCCTGCCTCCCTCCTTATACTCGTAAAATTGTATAGTAAAACGGAATTGTATAACCTATATTAAAATGATCCGATTTCTGTATATTTGTTGGTTTGTTTGTTACTGTAACACAGCAAAAAAGGCACCTGTATCACAAATTTATGTTAGAGGAAAGTACTCGAACTTGAAGAATAAAACAATTCCCAGTTTAATCTGGCCACCGGTTCCCGAGTTATGACTCACCTCTGAAGCTAGGAAGTTACTTGACATCAAGCGGTAGCTGCCAAAAGCGGCCTCTCATCAAGTTATATTAACAATAATAAGCCTTTAGCAAACATGTGTCCCCACCATGTGGTAAAGAATATATAGATATGAACTAATAAGTATGGCAGTTTCATATGTAAAGGCATAATCTAGGGCTCGTACACTATCTTTAAGTGGTGAAGATGATCCAAATAGTTTCCAAAATATAGCTTTTTTTCGGATTAGTTTCCTTATATGGAAATAGCTCAGAAAATATACTGCAGCATTTCATATCTTTATATATATCTATATCTATCTGTCTATCAATCAATCAATCATTCTATCTATCTATCTATCTATCTATCTATTTATGAAAGAGAGAGAGAGAGAGAGAGAGAGAGAGAGAGAGAGAGAGAGAGAGAGAGAGAGAGACATCAGCTAGGACTCACGATTTATATTTCTGTAAGAAATGATGAGAATCCAGTAATACTTTTCCAGAATGACATGACAGATTTTGTTTTCCTTTTATAGTCACAGCTTGTACAGTGCAGACAATATGGCAATTTTACATATACAAGCATCAGCTGCGACACATACTCTGACATTCTGTGTGGTATGAAGCCAATCCACCTGGTAGTTTCCAAGATACAGGTCCTGATGGAAAGACAGACAGATGGACGGACAAGGGCAATTCCTTATCCTCACCCTATGGAACAATGGTGGGGATGAAAACTCTTAGGAATCGGCCAGCCAAGTTTCATATTCAGATTCCTTGTGCAGGTCGAATGAAATCCCCAGTAGACATGACTACCTTATCACGTTCATTCATGATAGTGATATGACTCTTCCATGCCTTTCCACTGTGTATAAAGGATTTGGAATTTTACATATATAGATTCAAATATACAACACATACTCCATCTTTCTGTGAGATATCAAGCCAATCCACTTGGTATCTTCCGAGGTACAGGCCCAATGGACAGACGGGAAGAAACACAGACTGATGGATGGGGGTTATTCCAATATCCCTACCATATGGAATAATGGTTGGGACATTACTACTACTACTACTACTAATAATAATAATAATAATGATAATAATAATAACTACCGGCCCCCAAAGGGAGAATCACACCAGCTGTGAGCCAATATATATCTAGCCAGGCTCGGAATAAGACCTTAACCTTGGCTGTTGTGTCTATGGATGCAACAAACATTTCTTGCTCTCGTGTTCCTGAACATGAATCTTCTCAATTCTCTACTCTCTGGCTTCGGCTTTCCTGTCATTCTCTGACTAAATAAATCTGTGCTGTGCACTTATCCCCTAATTCTACTGACTATGGAAAATTCTTCTACTATCTACTAAGATGGAACGTATCCTATTCGTTGCTCCATTCTCTGAAATTTCCTTTCTAGGAGATACCAATGTTCACCACAACCTTTGGCTCTCCTTTCCTTTCATTTATCCACCTTGTGAACAAGCCTTCATCTTTTCTGTCCTTAATGACCTACAGTTTGTATAGCACCCTACCATTATCCCTGACTGCTTAGGAGAGAGTTCCAACATACCTGACCTTTTCACTACAACCCATCCTTCTGCTTACATTGTTAATCTTTCCTATCCACTGGACTCCTCTGATCACAACCTAATCACCTTAATTGGACCCAATGCTTGAGTATGGCATGTGGACCCTGCAATGAAATGTCGGTTCTGGTACTTTGGAGGTGCTGATTGGGAGGCCTTCAGGCAGTATTCTTTGATTCTCCCTTCAATGATTAAACTGATTAAAAAAAAAAAAAAATTAAAAGTGTTAAAGTTCTAGTGTATTTTTAGGTGATTCTAGGCAGCATGAACCTATTCATTAAGAATATGATATCCAAATTTCACCAGCACGTCCAGTTTTCGACAATCATTATACCATAGGAAAATCTGCTCATGTGTTGGAAAATCCAATTCACCGCATTCAGCTAGTAATTGTGTTGGTTATATCAGCTTCAGTTAAGTACCTGAATCACTAGAAATTTAGCAACTCAAAGTCAATAAGCCACAGCCAAAAGTCGGCTAAAGTTTTCCCATCAAGCAACTTTTTTTTTTTTTTGACTCCCGTGTATGCAATGGTAAGCTTATATTTGCTATAATTCCATTTCAGCTTTTCTTTACTATTATGGTGCCTTGATTTGTGTTAGCAAGCAATGCAACACTGCAACTGTATGAATGCATCAGACTCTTTCTGCTACATCTGTGGGTTCTTTCGCTTGAAAGCCTGAAGAGAGCTATTACAAGGAATGTTAAAAGTTCATACAAACATTACTTCAAATGTCCTGATGGTAATCAACACAAGAAGTGAGCACACCATACTGCATGCAAGCTCGGTGTGAACTACATGAAACAGCCATCAGGTGCACCTTTCGCTGTACCAATGGTTTGGTGCAAACCAAATGATCACTGTCCTGACTGCTACTTTTGCCTCACTGACACCAAAGGGAATTCTGTGAAAACTCGGTCCAAGATCGGGTAACCTTAGGTATCTTCTCTAAGACAAGCACCCAATGGCCCTGAGCTTCCAGTTCCAGATCCTCCATTAAGTACCACAAGTGAATCAGAATCTAGCAAGGAGGAGTGTTGCATGGATGCCGACTTCCAAGAAGATTTAGAGACCAAGGAGCCACACCTCATCAGTCAGGTAGAGCTGCATGACCTTAGAAGAGACCTTAACTCCCCCAAGGAGAAAAATGATTTCCCTGGATCTCAACTCAAGCAATGGAACATGCTACAAGGTGCAGTTTGTACCACCACCTACCATCACAGATATGAAAAGCTCTCAATGTACTTGAAGATGGATGACATAATTTGTTACTGTTATGATGTTGTATCGTTAATGCAATATCTTGTATGTCTCGTCTTTATCAAAAAGGAAAATGGCGGTTGTTCATAGATTCTGAGAAGAATGCACTGAAGGGAGTCCTTCTTCATAATGGTGATGAGTTTTCTTCAGTTCCAAATGTGCATGCCCATGGAATGAATGAAAATTATGAAACTGTGATTACTTTGTTGACCACCACTGGCTACAAAATACATCATTTCAGCATCTGTGGGGACCTGAAATTGAAATTGATCTGCTTACTTCTAGGCATTTAGCAAGGTTACACAAAGCATATGTGTTTTCTCTGTTCGTGGGACAGTAGAGAAGACGCTAAGCATTACACCCAAAAGGAATGCCTAGTGTGACCGAAAGATATGAGTGGAAGGTCCAGCTGTCTTAACAAACCTCTTGTTGTCCCTGAGAAGGTATTCTTGCCTCCACTTCATTTGAAACTTTGATGGAGAACTTTGTGAAGGCCATGGATCAAGATGGTGCTGGCTTCCAGTGCTTGCTAACGAAGTTCCAAGGCACTATCAGAGGCCAAAGTAAAGGCAAGTTTGTTTCAATGGTCCCTCAAATTCATCTTATACTCAATGATCAGGATTTTTGTGAAGAGCTTATCTCAGCTGCAAAGGGCTGCTTGGGAAAGCTTCATGGTTCTTACCAAGAATTACCTGGGAAATTTTCGAGCATCGAATTATTAGGAGCTTGTGGATTAGATGTTGAATAGTTACCATGCACTCGGTGCTTGAATGTCGCTCAAGATAAATTTCTTCCATTCCCATTTGGACTTGTTTCTGTGTATTCTTGGCAAATGTCAGTGATGAACGTGGAGAAGGATTAATCACGAAATAGTCATAATGGAAAGCTGATATCAAGGTCAATTTAATCCAAACATGATGAGCGACTGTTGTTGGACTTTACAGCATGAGAGTAATTGCACCTACAAACACAAAATGCAGAGGCACTTCTAATATGCAAAGGTCATGTAATAATGTTTTGTAAATATATCGGTTTCTGATTAGTATACGATATAAATTAACTTGAGGCGTCCCGACGATATATGGGTACATTCTCACTTTTTGTCAACTTTTTGTCACGGTGGTACCTGACGACATATCCATACGTTTTGCAATTGCGAGGTCCATCATTTGCACATTTTTCAAGTTTTGCTGGTGATTTTTGGTAGGTATATGTGGGATACCTTCCTCTACCCTTCTTCAGGCATGAATACTGCCTGACCCCGCGTGACCCCCTCCCCTCCCCGCACACCATTTTCTTGGCAACTCACATGTTATCAGTGACCTGGCCAGTAAAGACATGTCACGCCACAGTCTCTCCAATGACGAATTTCAAGGCAAAAGTTATTCCCGAGGTGGAGGACAAAGAAAGAAGCCAGAGGAAGAAACAAGCAGAATTGATGAGGCAGTAACATTGTAAAGGAAGGTGAGGTATGTTGATGTGTTTAGTGAGTTAAACAACACTTATATCGCCTATATTATTCTCTGAAAACCAGTATACTCTCGTACTACATATAAATTCGTACCAAATAATTAAATATCTAACATTTTATAAGTGGTTTGGAACCCAAAGAAAATGTTTTCTCTGTAGCACATCCCACAGAATATGGTACCAGGTATTCAGAGGGACACCTGTATAATGCAATTATACGTTCAGCTGAGCACTTTTATGGGCATTTTCCAATGTTTCTCATTAAAAGCGGAGGTTTTAGCCAAAAAAAAAAAAAAAAATGTTCAAAAATCTGCTGGGACTGGGGGAGGTCAGTGGTGAAACATCTGTCGGGATACAGCAGGTTCAGACTAAGTGTATAATTCTTGTAACAATATAGAGACTTATTGACACTTGTTTGACAAATTTGCATGACTCATGGAATTTTCCCTCACTTATGGTGTAGTACTGTACGTAAAGGTTACGTGATAGCCAAATTTCAGGGTCAATTTAGGAACTGGGGGTAACAAAATAGAAACAGGTAAGAATAAGTCAGAACCACTTTGGCTGTTGAACAGCATTATTGCTTTCATGGCTGGGGGCCATATGAGTGTGCCTTGTGCATTAAGGAGGTTATTCTCTTGGGTGTGGAAGCATACATTCCTTCTCATAACCTTTGACTAATGCAAACAAGAACTTGGTTTAATCACGCGTGTTCTAATGATGTCCACAGCAAGTAGAATACCCACAAAAGGTACGGGAGAAAACCCATTTCTGAATCTCATCTTTTATGTTTCTGACCACATTCATGCTAAGTCTGTTCTTCACTCTGCTAATAATAATTTCATTCATACTAAATGCTCTGAAGTCTCCAACTCGAAGTTTTCCCACTCCTTCTGGCACCTTGCTAAAAAAAAAATTAACAGTTTTACCTCATCAGCCTTCCCTCCTCTTTTCCACTCTATTGGTTCTATAGTTATTTCATCCACTGATAATGCAGAAGTCTTCACTGAGAATTTCTCCTTCAATTCCATCTTAGACGATTCCAATGCTGTTCTTCCATCATTTCCCCCCTCTGACTTCCTCATGGCAGACATTAAAATTTCTTCAATTGAGGTTTATTTTGCCATCACTGGCCTCAATACTAATTAGGCATATGGACAAGGAGTCCCTCCTGTTGTCCTAAAGAACTGTGCTTCTGTGCTTGCACCCTGCCTAAATTAAACTCTTTCATCTTTGCCTGTCGACTTGAACCTTTCCTTTTTGCAGGAAGTTAGCTCTCATTCAGCCTGTCCTAAAGAAGGGTGACTATGGCCCAATTGCTTTAATATCTTGTATTTCAAATGTTTTCTAGTCTATTCTTAACAGAAAACTTTAAAACATCTGTCCTATTACAACCTTCTTTCTGATTGCCAGTATGGGTTCCTCCAGGGAAGCTCCACTGGCGATCTTCTCACTCATCTTCAGACTTCTGGTCATCCTCCTTTCGGGACTTTGGCGACCGCTTTGCCCTTGCACTTTACATCTCAAAGGGTTTCAGTCGAATCTGACATAAGTATTTGATTTCCAAACTCCCCTCCTGTGGTTCCTAGCCTTCTACCTGTGCCTTTATATCTAGCTTCATTTCTGATCATTCTACAGCTGCTGCTGTTGACATCCACCATTCTTCTCCTAGAGCTGTCAATAGTGATGTTCTTCAAGGCTCTGTCCTAGCACTAACTCTCTTCCTTTTACACATCAATGACTATTTCAGGCTGGACATCTTGCCCAGTCCACTCATATGCTGATGACTCCATCCTTCACCAGACCATTCTTTTCCTGCAGTGACAAACTCAGCAGTTACTTCAACAAACAAGGGATGAGGCTACGGCACACCTAATGTCTGACTTGGCTCATATCTCTTAATGGGGTAAAAGTATTTTTGTTTTTTATGCAACAAAAACTCAGTTCTTACATCTATCAACCCAACAATATCTTCCACAGGAGTACTTTCTAACTTTTAATGATATTCGGCTTATTTGTGCATCATCTTTAAATATGCTTGGGGTTTCCTTCTCACGGGATTTATTCTGGAAAGAACATATTACCACTCTTGTAAAATATGCTTCCAAGCGATTAGGTGTGCTAAGCCGACTCCATGCCTTCTTTACCCTTGCACAATTGTTGACTTTATACATGGGTTTTATTCACCCATATGTACAGTACAACTCTCCTGTGTGGGGAGGCATCACACATCCTGCTCTTCTCAAGAAGGTGGAGTCAAAAGCACTTCGCCTCATTATGTGTTCTTCTGTTACCGGCTCCCTTCAACCTCTGTCTCTTTGCCGTAGCTTCTTTATCTCATTTCAGTCACTTCTTCAATGGTCACTGCTCCTCTGAACTGTCTGCTTGCATCCCCACCACCATTACGATGGGTGTATAACACCTGTCTAACAACAAACTCTCATCCCTTCTCTGTCCAACTTTCTAATGCAATAGTTAACCATTATTCCCAGTCTTTAATGTATGCATCAGGTCAACTCTGGAACTGTCTTTCTCTGTCTGGGTAACCTACTGCCTATGATTTCAAGTCTTTCAAGCACAGCGTGTCCAGGCATCTTGAAATATACAGGTCTTGAGTTTGGCTCACTGATATCTTGTTGTTGTTGTTTTTTTTTTTTTTTTGAGAGACCAATTTGTAAGCTCCTGGCCTTTGCTTCCTTCTTCCTTGGATTTAAAGAAAAAATCACAAAATACGAACTCGTAGGAGATTTACATCCCTACTACACACCTGTAAAATTTTCTGATGTCTTCAGCAATTGTGAAGTTATCGTGGTAAAGACACACAGACCTTGACATATTTTCACCAATTTCGAACTCGTAGATTTTCATCAATACTACAAACATATAGAATTGTGTGATGATAATCTTAAGCCAATGCAAAGTTATCATGACCTTCTTTTACCAATTTCAAACTCGTGATCGCTTTTTTTCCACACTACACATCCGTATTTTTTTTTTCTTTTTTCTTCTATTACCTTGAGTGGTTGCGAAGTTATCGTGATAACACACACACACACACACACACACACACACACACACACAATATGAAAACAATTCCAGCTTCGTTATCGTGGCTGGTAATAACAGTACTGGGAATAAATAATACGTAGGTATTGGACCTTGGGAGTAGATACCTGGTTGTTCCTAGGGACACACCATCATGGTATGGGGAACAATTTTTTTTTTTTCACAGTCGCGATAGCGAAGCTGGTATTGTTTTCAGTTTGTGTGTGTGTGTGTGTGTGTGTGTGTGTGTGTGTGTGTGTGTGTGTGTGTGTGTGTGTTTTAGCACGATAACTTCTCAACTGCTGAAGATATCATCATAAAATTTTATAGAGGTGTAGTAGGAAAAAAAAAAAAAAAAAGATTCAGAGTTTGAAATTGGTGAAAGTAGGTCAAGGTCTGTCTGTCTGTTACCATGATAACTTTGCAACCACTCAAGATATCATCAAAAAATTTTGCTGGTCTGTAGTAAGGATGAAAATCCCCTACTAGCATTGTTTTTTTGTGTGTCTGTCTATCTGTGTGTTTGTGTTTGTTAGCATGATAACTTCGCGACCGCTCAAGATATCATCACAAATTATTACAGGTGCATAGTGAGGATGAAATCTACGAGTTCGAAATTGGTGAAAGTAGGTCAAGGTCTGTGTGCCTCTCACCATGGTAACTTCACAACCACTCAAGATATCATCATAGAGTTTTACAGGTGTGTAGTACGGGTGAAAATCTCCTACGAGTTCGAAACTAGTGAAAGTAGGTCAAGGTCAAGGTCATATTCCAAACCAACATAGATATGTATTGGCTCGCAGATGTTCACCCTTTGGGGGGCCTCTAGTTTTTTATTTTATATTTTTAAAATACTGGAATTGCAGATATTAAGGCAGAGGCCATTGCTAAGGGAGGATGGAAATAGAAGGTGTGAAATCTAACGTGCATATATTGTGGTGTAGACAGTAGAAGATAGAAGTATTGTGACAGTATGCTGGCCTACTCTCTGTGTTAATGAAAGCACAGAAAATGTTCAGCAAAGGGAGATGGTCAGTAACAGGTCCTAAGGGCTCATGAAACTGAAGCTCCAGATCTCCCTGTCACCAGCTTGCAAGCCACCTCGAGAGTACCTCCTTGTTTGACTGGTACTACTGTCTGCTCCCTATAAATTCTGTTAAGTTATAGCAGAATCTGTCTATGCATGAGGAAGTTATAAAGTGGACGCGAAATTGCAGATGGACAACACCTTACTTTGTTTGAGTCCCAAGTGTGACCTTGATCTTGGGAGTAGATGGCTGGTTGTTGTGCACAACACACTGTTATGGTATGGGGAACAACTGTGTGAGGTCATATCGAAATTTGTCCATGCATGAGGAAGTTCCAGAGCTGACACGAAACTGCAGACATACTGACATCCTGAGTTACTGATGGAACCGTGCAATCCTGTAGTCCCTCCAGTTTCACTCATAGGGGACTAATAATAAATGAAAAACAACGTTCAAAGAGTACAATAGTCGCGTCAAACTACTGGTCTAAGGACCAAGCCTCTGCCTTTGCCCTGTGATTTTTTACGTCAAACCGACTTCTCAAAACGGCATTACTTTGTTCTTGTGGGAGCATTAAGCCTAACTCAAAGTTGGGTCCAAATTAGATGAAGGGTTTTTACGTTGACATTGCCTTTTGATCTTCTACTTAGACCTGTTCATCCAAATCTACTTTCTTCTTCCTAGGCCAACCATCAAAGTTTTCACCAAGGTCTACCAGAATGGTTTTGAGTTACAGGGCCAACTGTTCTAGTTCATCGGTTGTCATTGACATTTGCTTGATTGTTCTCATAATCAGATCCCTCAGTCATTACCTTGACACTTCCACCAAGTTTGGTTTGAATAATAATAATGTTTAAGCAGGCTTAGGTTTGTGCTATTGGCCATTGACTTATTGTTGTAAGTAACAGCCCTTCTAAAAGATGTAGTCAGTATTGGATCAAAACTGTTTTCATTATTTTGGACACACACACACACACACACACACACACACGCATATTGCTCGGCGTATATTACCATATTTAAGACATTCTTAAATAGAGTGTTATGCATGAACCTCTAAAATTCTTTAGCTAACAAATAACTGCCCAGAGTGGTATAAGAATATTATGATATATAGATGTTACTATAATAAGAGTAAACAATATGTTGTTGACTCCCACAGATATAAGCTGATTCAACCTCCTGACAGACTCTGGGGCATCAAGACTGAAAACGGGTCGTGGACTGGCATGGTGGGCCAGCTTGTGAGAAAGGTGAGATGGTAGCCTAGTATGGTAATTATGCGAGAGAAGCTTACAATTAAGTGACAAAAGTTGGCTAAAGTCATTGCAACTGTTGTTTCTGAACCGCAGTCTGTTTGTCCAAGCAAACTTTAGCCATAAGTAAGGAACTGCTTCTTTGGGGCTGTCCAGTTTGACAGTACTGTAGGTAAGCCGTATAGGGCATCGGCGTCCCCTGAAGGTAGCCAACACCTCTCATGTGTTGGACCAGAGTCTTTCCCCTCAGATAGATGTATGGTAATATGAGGCTTGGTTGAGTGGCCACAGCAGCTGCTCCGCCCAGGTTGCACAGTGCCACCATGTGTAGGCTCCTCGGCAGCGCCTGTGGTCGCAATAGTACAGAGGGGTTGCTGTTGATGAATTTGTCACAGTTGCGTTCTAAATATAGTGATTTTTAATTATATTATCTTCATTCCAGTGTTCCGTAAGGTGCACTCACTAACTGTAGATATACGTGGCACATGTGTACGTAAATATTACACCATCGGATACCATGACATCCCGTTTGTTTTTTTACATCGGTCACTCTGACCGAGCAGACCCATCAACCACAAGCAAGCAATCACCCATGTAGGGCAGTCTTGTAAAGTAAATTAGTGTTCTCTTGCAGCACAAAGCGCCTCGCCACAGCAAAGCACTGGGTTTACTGTGTAGGTTTGGTTCCTGGATGGATGCCACATTTGTCTCCAGCCAGACAACATGGGATCCGTTGTAGGCTCCACATCATCCCAGTACTGTATTTGGTTAAATGGTTATCACCCAGCACTGTAAATGGTTTCGTTAGTTCCAGGAAACCATTTGACTTGTCACTTGGTGTAGAGCCACCTGAAGTGGAAAGAGGAGTAATAAAAGTGACGGGGAGGATGGGGGAAAATATGAAGTGGGGAGGGTTGAAAAAGAAAAAGAATAACAGAAGTGAAAGAAGTAACACCTCATCAAGTGAATGAATGATGGGCTCCTACAGCTACAACAACCATGGTATATAGTGTGCCACAATAACGGAGATGACAGTGAAACAGCCCTGCCATGGTCCGGGTGGTTAACCTATGCGGGCAGAGAATGTCAGTTTTATTTTATTCTCGTCTCGTCAGGGCTATTTCTTTCAGTCTTGGAAGGACCTTTATTGATGACAGTGTTGATGAAAATTGCATGTAACGTGTACAATTCAGAAATGTAATCATCAACATCGTCGTCGTCGTCATCACCCAGACCATCTTTCCCAACCCAAGGTGGAGTGAGGTAGCATCCAGAGAGCTATATAAAAACTATACAGTGATATACCATATCCAACAGAGTTAGTGGGGACCCAAAGCCTGGTCATGAACTCCAAACAAAATTAATTCAGCCAACTCGATAACTTGACACTTCTCTAGCCTTGTTAGCTCCTATATTTCTGTTCCTTACACGTGCATCAATTTTATTCTACCTATTTCCCATTTTCTAAGTCAACCACATCTCCTTCCACCTTCATATCAGCTCAGATATACAGTTCTCACCACTCTGATCCCTTTCTTTACATACAACATTACCACCTAAGAACACTTGTAGAACACTGATGTTCTGCCTTCCTTATAATGCACCTTTCACAGTTCATATTGTTCCTTACTCTATCAACCCAACGCACTCCATACAGTCCCATCTCCATTGCTCATACTCCTAACTTTTTTTTTTTTTTTCAGACCATATCATAGTCTCTCACTCGCATGATAGTGCAGGCATTAAAGCTTCATGGATGGCTCTTGCAGCCTCTACACTTGAGCCTATGCTTCTTATCAAGGCTTTCATAGCACCAACAACTTTTCTTCCCTGTGCCGCTCTACATTTCACTTAATTTGCAAAATTACTCCTTATTCTATCATTGCCCCAGGACACTTAAATTCTCTCAGCAGATCCAGTCTTTCTCTGTTCACCTAACTGAGAATCATCTCTCTCAACAACGATCACTTAACTCTTATCTACATTCACGGTCAAGGCACGACGCTCACGGACATCCAAAAAATTGTGCACCACCCTATATGTCACGGGGTTTTTTGAACTTATATAATAAAGAATACTTTAAATGTTACTTGAAAATATGGACAATGAATTGACCGTGAAATCAAGCAGTAAGGTTTACTTTATTCTGGCTTACTTCGCCGATTCTCTAAGGATGAGAATTTATAAACTTTCTCAACAGTACACAGCAGAGACTAATTACTCACGAATGCTGTTTGTAGTACTGTTAGCCTTTCGAGAAAGTAACTCCATCCCTGACAATCAATAACTAATACTAATAGTAATAAACAGGTTCTTGCTGTCTATATGGACTGGCACAACGGATTTAAGCTTAATACAAAAGGACTGGCCTAAGTACCAGTTATGAATAATGTAAAGCGTTTGTGCGAACTAGGAGTGGCAACTAAAATAAGCTTAATGTGGAGAAATAAAACATGATTTTAATTACATTAAGATCAAAGAAAAGAACTATAAATTATATTGATTACACTGAATTAATTTTACATTACATGAGTCTCAAAATGAATTCAAAATAACAAGGAGAATACACTCACTCGCTCACTCAAAAGCTAAACTGAAACCTAGGAAAAACGAAAAGAAATACTGGTCAGTAGAGGGGGCTAAGCGGAATGACTGGGCGCCAATACGTAGGACGGACGCTGTACTATGCTGAACCTCTTCACCGATTCACTGCCTAGATGGAGATTTCAGGAACTCGCTGTTGGGCACACGAACCTGCTCTCACGACGATCAAAGCCTGACTAAGTTAGAATTATGAAAGAAGGCGAGGGCCGGCCGTGTTTGCTCCAATGGTCAACGAAAAGAAAGTGAGTGATTTACATTCACAATAAATCATTCAGCGAAGGCACTAATGCCACATGCAAGGATGGTCACTTATGAAACAGTGAAAAATGTTCTGAAAACCGTCCCAATTGAGTGAATGCTAGGACGGTTGAACTGAGTGATACTCAGTGGGAATTCCACTAGAATTCGCGGTTTTCACACTGAAACAAAATGTTACGAACCTACAAATATGCTCGTTCAGGTTCGTGACATTACACCCCATCAAAATCAAATTTTTTTCTTCAAAAAAAAAAAAAAAATGATATACATACATAAATCCTAACTCAGTCACACAAGATTCACACTGTGGTGTGTGTACTATTCTGCTACAGGAGAAAATCACAGTCACCCATGAGCGTAAGAACCTCGTATTTACGTCAACAGAAGCAAGCTTGAGGGAAAAAACTCCGAGACAACAATGAAAAATCCTGTACTCAGGTCAAACTGAGCGAAAAGTTCACTACATTTACATTAACAACTAATTGTTATGTAGCGTGATGTCTGTAATACACGGTGTAGGTGTGACAGTTGTGGTGTTGTTAAAGCTTGGTAGCCAACATTTTTATATATGTAATTCTTAATTCTTGTAATAGGTGAGTCGAGTTAATTGAAAAGCAGGAGGAGTTAAAGATGAATTCAGGGAGTTGATCTTGATTTATTATCTTCAGAGAAAGTCTAAGTTGAGCAGCGTATGTATTACAGAAACTTAATATACTAAGTAAGTCTAGTTGGACCCCTCTTCTTATTCACTCTCCCCACTACCTGTCGGTTCTATGGCTAACCTCCTTCTCCCTAATCCTTCTGTCTATATGGACTGTCTCCTTCTGAGCTCTGTTTCCTAAATTCCTATTTTAGCAGGGGTTGTGTCATGTGGAATATACTGATGTGAAGTTTCTAGAAGCTTGTGTGTGAGTATGTGTGTACGTGTGTGTATGGTCACGAGGAGTTGCTCGTGTGCGTATCAAGCATTCCTTGACTTAGAGTGTGTAAGCATGTTTACTATTGCTCGATTCTCGCTGACGCACTACCTATCTCATCCCCTGACTTGCTGCTTCTATCTGTCTGTCTATCTGTCTATCTATCTATCTATCTATCTATCTATCCATCATGCTATCTATTATGATTTGTAATTATATTATGGAGTCCTGACATCGCTCGGTCACGTAGCTGGAGGTCCTCCGACAGCGATCATCATTGACATATGCTAATCTGTTAGTACATAATATTAATTATAATATTGTATACATATAATATTCTTGTTAATATTGTAGTAGTTCAGTAATATTATATGTTAAACAAGTTGTATATATAATTGAACAAATACAATATGAGTAAATTGGTTAATTTATGACATTTTGTGAGATGTGTATGTATAACAGACATACACATATAATTGTGCAATGGTATTACTGCTTGGTCATTACATTACATATGGAGTTGTCCCTTAACCCCTTAACCGCGGGGCGTCACTTTCGTGACGCTTGGGAGCAAGGGATCATACCGCGGGGCGTCGCTTTTGTGATTCTGTGTTATTTTGAATTCACCCGGGCTTCCAAGTGGGGGCTTGTATCATCTATCAGTACTGCCAATGTCCAACACTAGTCAGCACTCCTAATCTCATCTGTACTCCCATCCATTGTTGACAATTTAGCCATTTCTCCCCGTTCTTGACTCCCCTCCCTACCCCCCCTCCATTACCCTATCCTCTCGCCTGCCTGGCCGTGCTACGCTAAGTAAATCTTCCCTGGAATTTTTCACTGATTTCATCCATTGAAATAAGCCCTATGTCCTATTCTTATACCAAATAATATATACAAGAAAGAAATAAGGTAAGTGAGAGTGCCATACACCTGGAATTGGCTAATTATCACCTGACAACACCTCACGTGCACTCGTTCGCTAATTTTCGCTGTTATTTCCCCTTGAAATATGCCGTATAATCTATTTTCGTAATAAATATACATGTAAGGAGGGAAGGGAGAAGCCTAAGTGATATTTACATTCACCTGGAACTACCTAATTTATAATGTATTATCTAGATTTCCTGCCAATCATATCAGTGCTAGACAAAGCTATTTCAAGATATAACATTGGTAGCTCTGAATATATATCTCCTAAGTAGGCCTCTAATCTATTTTCATAACAAATATACATGTAAGGAGGGAAGGGAGAAGCCTAAGTGATATTTACATTCACCTGGAACTACCAAATTTATAATGTATTGTCTAGATTTCCTGCCAATCATATCAGTGCTAGACTTAGCTGTTTCAAGAAGTAATATTGGTAACTCTGAATAACCCCTAGCAGGCCTCCACGCTGGTCCTCCGTTATCAGTTCATTCTCATCTTCCGAAGTGAGAGTACGTATGTTTCTTCTTGCTGACTTCAAGGCCTTTTTTCACCCCCATGCAAATGGCCCTGTGACCTTTACCCCCTACTAAACCTCGTGTGGAAAGAGGTAAAGGGCTGACAATTGATAAAAGAGTGACTACGATCTTTCTATTGAGTAAAACAGTGCAAGTGGAATTGTAAATAATGTGTAAATAATGTGTAAACAGCAAGTGAAAGTAATGAATGTAAATATACGTGAACAATGGAAAATAGTTTTATAAGTTATTTCAAGTGACAGTGCACAACACAGTGTAAATAAAATAGAAATGTAAATAATGTAAATAAAATAGAGAACGTAAATAGAAATGTAAATGAGTAGTATTATAAGAATACGAGTATATACCCTAGGAGTAATGAAAGTGAAAGTTTCACTCTAGCATGTCTGAATGCTAGGAGTTATGAGAGTGAAGATGAAAGTGACAATCACTCTCAATGCCAGTATACAGGACGAGAAAGTGAATGCTACGTATTTTACTGAAAGAAATTGAATCCCTACAGTGACAATAAACTAATACTACTGAAGGAAACTTATGGATAAAGACTGTAGTTGTATATAAGTGTTATATAGTAATAGAAATATAAAGTATGAGGGGTTTTATGAATAATAAATGACAGACTACCAAGAGCGAACTAGTGCCAGTGCGACGATCAGACGCGCTCGTAATTTCCATTGCTTTCACAGTGTTTTTTTTTTTTAGTATGGATCCCAAACTACTTGAAAATTGTAGAATAGTGTTTATAGTGTTTGTATCTGGCTGTGGTAATCATATTACGGGTTGTCGGGAAGTGTAAAGTGGAGACTTCGTTACCCTACTTCAGAGGACTCCACAAGTCCTACGGTAACAGACGAAGGCTCAACAATCATTCCAGGAGAAAGCTGAAGGTATGTGCCATAAGCATATGTAATTTTATTATTCTAGGACTAATAACTGATTTTTGGCAAATATTTTTTGAGAGTCTGTCGGAGCCCAAATAACCCCGCGGCACACGCAAGTCATTGGTAAACAAGCCCGCGGTGTAGGGGTTAAGTAATGTCTACTATTTCACCTAACTTGTATGATGATTCTGGTAATACAGAATTGTGGTAAAATTGTATGACTTGTTACATAATATTGCAGTAACATTTAGTAATACTTGTAACATTGTATGAATTGTTACATAATATTGTAGTAACATTGTAGTAATAATTGTAACATTGTATGAATTGTTTCATAATATTGGAGTAATGCATAATTGTGTTGGCCTTATAATTGTAGTTACATTTTGTTAATGCAACAGTTACATGATTGTGTTGGCCTTATAATTGTAGTTACATTTTGTTAATGCAACAGTTACATGATTGTGTTGGCCTTTTAATTGTAGTTACATTTTGTTAATGCAACTGTTACATGTTTGTGTTGGCCTTATAATTGTAGTTACATTTTGTTAATGCAACTGTTACATAATTGTGTTGGCCTTATAATTGTAGTTAAAGTTACATAAAAGTTACATCTTGTTAATGCAACTGTTACATAATTGTTACATATTGACTGTAGTTACATATTTGTAGCAAGTGTAACATAATGCAATCGTTTGTCGTTACATAATTGTTACATATTGTTTGTGGTTACATAATTGTAGCAAGTGTAACATAATGCAATCGTTTGTCGTTACATAATTATTACATATTGTTTGTAGTTACATAATTGTAGCAAGTGTAACATAATGCAATCGTTTGTCGTTACATAATTGTAATAATTGCAGTCCTGACATCACTAATCCGGTCATGCTGCGGTCGATGATAGTGATGATGTGCCATGCCGTTAGCTTGTGGAGACAACAATTTGCTTTTCTGTTTGTAGCTTATATGGTATTTTGGCATTTGTAATAAGACTTACACTTATTTTCAATTGTTTGTTATGTGATCTTACTCTGTTTCTTTTTCTTTCTTTTTTTTTTATGTATTGATTTTCTATAGTTTGTTTTTCTTCATTTGTCTACGCTTTTTCGGTGTTGTCCGAGGTTGCATAATTGCTGGCTAATTCCCTTGGGACCCTTTTTAAAGGTTTAGTTTATATTGCACAGATATTACCGAAAATGATATTATATAGCCCCATATTTGTTATTTTATATAAAAAAATATATATACACTATATACAGTATTAACCCGTCACGTCCCGAGCTATTTCGCACCTCCGACACCCCCCAATCCCGAGGTATTTTCGAAAATTGTTTTTTTTGGCCAAAACCTCCACTTTTGGTGACAAACATCGAAATTTCATAGAGAAATCGCTCACCTGAGGTTTAAAATACTCGATCCAGGTACCAGTACCTCCTTACCTGACTGGGTTTGCTAACAGGCTGGCATCAAAGAAAACGAGTTCTATGGGAGGGTAACTATTTCACACCACTCATAAATGGTATTTACTTATTTACTTGGTACGAATTTATATGTAGTACGAGAGTATATTGGTTTTCAAACAGTAATATAGGTATTATAAGCATTGTTTCACTCACTGACTCATCACCATACCTGACCTTCTTTTGCCACATTACCTGATCATCATTTCTGACTGTTTCTTCCTCTAATGCTATGTAAACTTTGTCCTCTACATTGTCATCGATTGGGGAATCACTCTGGCCTGAATGTCTTTATTGGCCAGGTCACTGGTAACAGGTGAATTGCCGAGACAATGGCGTGCGGGGGGGGTGGAGGTTATGCGGTGTAAGGCATTGTCCCTGCTTGGATTCTTGTAGAGGAATAGAGGAAGGTGTCCTGTATATACGTATGAAAAATCATGCGGGAAATTTGAAAATTGTGCAAATTAGGGACCTTGCAATTGCACGACGTACCAGTACGTCGTCGAGACTGGCAAATGCATAATGTTGCAACGTACCCATACGTCAACAGGACAGGGCGGGTTAACTATATACACTGACTTGTTCACTTGTACCTATCGTGGGCAATATATGTGTCAGCACTGTGTGGAAATCTTTGTCTTCACGATTGTGTCAATGTTCATTCTTGCTTACATCATTTGTGTTGGTCATTTTTTTTTCTTTTCTTTGTTTTCCTTGTAACTTAATTTCTCTGTTTCCACTAGGTAACTTTAATTAATAAATGTTTAATACAGTTCTTTTGATCACTCACTGAGCAGCTGTGATAGTATATTTTCTTTATTACTTTGTAGATGTAATAATGTATAGCTGTATGTATGAAACACGTATTTTATGTAGGTATAAATGGTAACACACGTTGGTAGTAAATAACTGCTATAATAAATGAATGAATATATACAGTGTAGAATATTTATTGTTGGTGATTATTTAGTGTTTGAGTTATGCAGATAATTGAAGTAAGTATGTGTATGTAAGTTGTAACTATACAGCACGTTATATATGTTTGTGCAAAATGTGTTGTCTATCACTGTGTCTATTACTGTGTATTGTATAAATGAAGTAATTATGTAACTCACTAATTTTTACCGTGGTGGGAAAGGTGTGAGTGGTGTTGCATGTGGTGATAGCTTTGTCCTTCACGGGTTGATTGACGTGTTGTGGGGTGTCAGACACACGTTGATACGCGTGGCGTCGTGTCAGCAAACACGTATGGTGACGTCGACTTCCCACGCTGGTAGCTGTGGTGAGTAAATGAGTAGCGATGAGTAACTTCAGTGAAGATGAATGAGTAAAATGAATTGTGAATATGGTCTTGGTATTTGCTTCGTCGTCTTGACCTCGCACTCCTGCATCAGCGGTGGAGGTTGGGTGGAGGTAGGAGGCGGATGGAGAGAAGGGCGGTGGTCTGGTTTATGTTGCTGTGTTCTTGCTTTTCATTTGCTTGTTTTGTTTTCCTTTCTCAATTTATTCTCAGTCCTTTTTTCTTGTAATTTACTTGTTGTGGGATGAAGAATGTCGTTACTTGTAGGTGCGTGTACAAGATTATAGAGATGTCTTGTAGACTTGTTATTTGTAATTAATCATAGAACTTGTTGATCCTCACTTGTAACTCGTTCTTGCTATTGTTTGCTTGTAGACTCATAGACTCGTAGGCGCGTAGACTCGTAGGCTCGTAGACTCGTAGGCTCGTAGACTGCCACCATTTAATGTTAAAGCTTTGTAGCCAACATTTTTATATATGTAACTCTTAATTCTTGTAATAGGTGAGTCGAGTTAAATGAAGAGCAGGAGGAGTTAAAGATGAATACAGGGAGTTGATCTTGATTTATTATCTTCAGAGAAAGTCTAAGTTGAGCAGCGTATGTATTACAGAGACTTAATATACTACCACAAATTTAAACTCAGTTCATTTTTTCCTTTAGTCCATATCCCCTTTGGCCCTTTTCCTCACAGAACCACAAATCTCACCCTCTACCGATATATCTCCACTTTCTTTTTGCGGTTACCATCTCCTTTCAAACTTCAGTAACAAAGGCGGCACCTGTTGTTATATCAAATCCCAATATGCAGTTGACACTATTTTAAACTTCACCTCATCCAGTTTTGATTACTCATTATATAAATTAAATTGTCAAAACATTAATAAATTTGTGTAGTTTATTGTTCCCCCAATGCTTCTTCGGAACCCAGAGTATTTGATTCCATATCGCCTCAGTTGAGTAACCTTGACCTTGGCCTTGGCACCGAAATTACCATTTTGGGTGATTTTAACATGCATAATGTTGAATGGTTATTGCATTCTGCCCGGACTGACGACGCTGGTCTTGAGTGCAAGCTGATTGCGGAATCGTTTAATCTCACCCAGTTAGTAAAGCAACCGACCAGAATACCTGATAATCCTGACCATAATGCCCATCTCTTGGATTTATTCTTGACAAATTATCCAGATCAATACAGGATAGAGGTACTGTCACCACTTGGATCCTCTGACCACAATCTCATCAAAGCCTCATTAGTTAACCCTCCCACACCTTCCCGTTCTGAACCTGTCAGGGTGACCCGATGGCACTTTGACGGGGCAGAATGGGATGGATTTAGAAATTATCTTGCTGATGTTCCATGGCAGTCTTTCTTCTCTAGTGATCCCAATTCTACCCAGTCCCACATTTGCAACTTAATACTAGCTGGTAAGGATTGATTCATACCAAGTCAACAGTTCACTAAAAGATCGAACTCTCCAAAATGGTTTGATGGCAATTGTGCCAGAGCAACAGCCCAAAAGTCATTAGCATATAACTCTTACTTAAAATAAAAAACATCTGAATCACTCTCCCAATTAAAAATTGCTAGAAATCATGCAAAAGCTGCATTAAATCTATCTAAATCAAACTTTCTTCAAAAGCAAGCATCAAAATATACTTAACAACCCTAATGACAATAGAATATTCTGGTCAGCTCTTAATTCTTTCAATAATAACTTTAACAAATCATCTTCCATTCCCCCACTAAAATCTTCAGATGGCAGCATTACAAATGACCCACGTGGGAAAGCAGATATCTTTGCCAGTACCTTTGCCAGAAACTCTACCATAGACGATACCAGCCAGAATGTCCCAGTACTGGAACTTGATTCTCCTGAAATTGACCCATTTAAAATACAGACAAGGTACATAAAATCCATCTTAGACAATTTACCTACCAACTAAGTTCCAGGCCCAGACGGAATTCCGCCAATTGTTTTGAAAAAGTGTTCCCCTGAACTTGCCTCTGTCCTAGCTAAATTATTCAGACTATGCATACGTACTTCTTTATTCCCAAATTCGTGGAAAGAAGCCAATATCCACCCAGTTCCGAAGAAAGGAAGTTCGTCTGACCCCTCTAATTACAGACCAATAGCTGTCACATCTTCTCTTGGTAAGGTATTTGAAACTTTAATTAATAAGCACATTGTTAAGCATCTTGAATCCAACAACTTATTTAGTGATAGACAATACGGTTTTCGCCATGAAAGATCCACCATTGACATACTAAATCTCTTAACTCATACCATCCATCAATCAATTGATCTTTTTGGAGAAACTCATGCAGTAGCTCTTGATATCTCTAAAGCTTTCAACAGAGTATGGCACCGTTCCCTGCTGTCCAAACTCCCTTGCTATGGACTAATGTCTTTTGTTCCTTTGATTTCTTCATATCTTAGTGACAGGAAAATAAGAGTAAAAGTAGATGATATATATTCCAATTTCCACTCAGTTAACGCCGGCGTGCTGCAGGGATCAGTTCTGGCGCCAACCCTATTTCTGGTTTATATTAATGATCTTTTATCTGTTACCCACAATCCCATTCACTCATATGCAGATGACTCAACACTACATAGTTCATTCACACTCAGACATCCATTTACAAAGTCTAATATCTCTACCTCTCAGCTCAGTACAACCATCTCCACAAATCAAGATCTATCTACAATCAGTGAATGGGGACAAAACAACCTTGTCTCTTTTAATGCTAGTAAAACTAAATATATACAGTTTACTAATAGACAGATATTGCCTGATTCGTACATTACCCTCAGTGCTACTAATATTCCCATCTCCAAAAGTATTGAAATTCTTGGTGTCTCACTTAACAGTGCCCTCAGCTGGACCTCTCATGTCAGATCACTTGCTAAAACCGCCTCAAAGAAACTTGGATTATTGTACAGAGTCCGTAACTTCTTCGCCGATGAGCAGTTAGCAATAATTTATAAGAGTCATGTGAGCTCTCAGCTTGAATATTGCTCACCCTTGTGGAATGGTTATGGAGAGGTTGCATCAAGACAACTAGACAAAATTCAGAATAAAGCTGTTAGAATCATTAACAACCCTGCCATTACATATAAACTACCTCCCCTGTAAGTAAGAAGGAATGTTGCCTCCCTTGCATTATTTTACAGATATTTTTTTGGCAAATGCTCAGACGAAGTTGCGTCCACGGTGCCACCTCTCCATGCCTTTCCTCGTGCTACACGGGCATCTGGTAGCGCTCATGACTGGAATGTCAGTCAGCCATATTGCAGAACTTCTGCCTATCAGAATTCTTTCATTCCCCGAACTGCATCTCTCCGGAACTCGCTTCCCCAGAGTTGTTTTCCTCCAAATTTCAACCCACAACTGTTCAAGTCTAATTGTTACAGATATTTTATGAACAGAGGACACCAGTAATCTGGTGTACGGATTATTTTTTTTTACTTATTTGTTTTTCCTTCCAACATTCTGTTATATATATATATATATATATATATATATATATATATATATATATATATAAAAAGTAAGTCTAGTTGGACCCCTCTTCTTATTCACTCTCTCCACTACCTGTCGGAACTATGGCTAACCTCCTTCTCCCTACTCCTTCCGTCTCTATGGCCTGTCTCCTTCTGAGCTCTGCTTCCTAAATTCCTATTTTAGCAGGGGTCGTGTCACGTGGAATATACTGATGTGAAGTTTCTAGAAGCCTGTGTGTGAGTATGTGTGTGTATGGTCACGAGGCGCTACTCGTGTGCCTATCAAGCATTCTGTGAGTTAGAGTGTGTAAGCATGTTTACCATTGCTCGATTCTTGCTGACACACTACCCATCACATCCCCTGACTTGCTGCTTCTATCTGTCTGTCTATCTATCTATCTATCTATCTATCTATCTATCCATCATGCTATCTATTATGATTTGTAATTATAATATGGAGTCCTGACAGTGTAACTGTGGCTACGTGTAAAATTATGTGATACAATTCAATAGAAAAGAAAGACAACGTGGCAGAAGAGAAGAGGCGGCAGCATGCGACGACGATCAGCTGATCTGCACGACAATGCCGCACCCGCCAGCTGCACCTGCAAAAGCAATCAAGGTGGAGCATCAAAAGTGTAATTTCTCTCTCTCTCTCTGCCTAGCAATCAGTACTTATGCTACAAAAGTTCACCATTATTCTATTAATGGATGCATTATTAACCAGGAAACATTGTCCCAGGACGGGAAGCTGAGCGAAAAGACTGGGCGTCTGTGCAGGACATCATATGCTGCAATTTGCTAAGCCAAACCAGTTTACTGGATAAACCCTAAACCTACATTATTATTAGCCAGGAAATGTGGTCAAACTGAGCGAAAAGATTGGGCGTCTGTGCAGGACATCAAACGCTGCAATTTGCTAGGGACCCAGTTTACTGGTTAAACCCTAAACCTACATTATTATTAACATTGGCAAGCTGAGAATCCCTACACAATCTCAGGCAGGTCACAGTTTAACACCCGCCATGGGTGTGAAGACTCATGTGGATAATGTGCATTCTCCGGGAATCCTCAGAGAGGCCCACAGCTCGAGACACCACAAGGTAATGTAATTCATACACAGCCTCAGATTCTCCTTACGGGGGTCTTGAACTTCCCCTTAATATACGGTATACATGTATATAAAGGTTCTGGATGTAACGTGTCCTGTGGGACCAACAGGCGAGACGTCTGATATTCCTGGTACACTACTAACTGGGAACCAGGCTGGTCCTTGGATTGCTCAAATCTCTGAGGACGCCTGTCTTACTGAACCCAGCATACAACAGTTGCCCATGTTAGTCAGCAGTTAGCAGGTGAGACGTCAGCTCTGTGCCTACGTTGTCACTTCCCTTGATGTATCTCACAACAAAGTTAAACTGCTGCAAATACATGGTCCAGCGTGTCAATCATGCATTAGCTGTCTTAGTCATGATGAGACTAGTGAATGGCATATCATCAGTTTCCAGAGTGAATGGTGCTCCTTATAAATAATAGTAATATTTCTTAACACCATCAACCACGGCCAAGAGTTCCTTCTCAACAGTACTGTAATTCATCTCGGCAGGTTTTAGCTTATGGCTGTGGTATGCCACTGGGGAGATTCCACCTTCCGATTCTTGCATTAATACGGCACCTACTCCATCTTGTGAAGCATCAGTGTGCAGTATGAAAGGTTTGTTGGAATCAGGCAACTGCAAGATAGGCTCCTTACACAGCATATTCTTAAGGGCGGCAAAAGATCTCTCTTGCACTTCTCCCCATTTAGTGGTGTTTGGAGCATGTTTCCGAAGCACCTTGTACAATGGTTGGGCAATGAGAGCAAAGTTGGGGATAAAACTCCTATAATACCCCACTAGGCCAAGGAATGCCCTAACCTGTTTCTTGGTCATGGGTCTCGGGGCTTCTCTAACGTTCCTGAGTTTGTTGCCCTGACACCTGCAGCAATTGTTGCCAACAATATGTCCGAGGAACTCCACCTCACTGTGAGCAATATTACACTTGCTAGGCTTCACAGTCATGTTGAAACTCTGGAGTCTACTGAAGACAATTTCCAAGAGTCTGAGGTGCTCCAACGTGGCAGAATGAACGAGGACATAGTCAACGAACATTTCTACTCCTACAATACCATGGAGCACTTGTCTCATGGCACGATTGAATACTGCTGGGGAATTGGTAAGTCCAAATGGGAGGACTTTATACTGATACAACCCCCTAGGAGTAGCAAAGGCAGTGAACTGACGGCTTTCGGGGTGAAGGGGAATCTGAAAGAAACCCTTCACCAAATCGATCTCTGTGAAATATCATGACCCCGCCAGCTTGGAGAAGATGGCAATGTGGTCACCTATTGGCTAGGCATCCACTTTGGTGATTGCATTTAGCCTCCTATAATTGCCACAAATCCTGACTCCGCCATCCTTCTTGCGAACTGCTACCATTGGACTACAATAAGGAGATGAGGACTTTTCAGTAATACCTGCAGTCTCCATGGCAGCAATTTCGTTGTCTACTGCGTCCAGTAGTCACATGGGAATCGGATATGGCTTAACCTTTGGGGGAGTATTGCTGGTCAACTCAACTTTGTGACAATCGACCTTTGCAAGTCTAGGTTGGTCAGAGAAGACATCAGCATACTGATAGAGCAGTGACCTTATGGCATTCTGGTCACCCAATGCTAAGTCAGTGTTAAGTAAAACATCTCCAACAGTCTCCTCCTGACAGGACTGAACGGTTAAGGGCTCATCATTATGGTCATCAGCTGGGATCACCGCGGCTGCCCCAGTTTCTTCCAGTGTCTGGTCACTGTCATTGGCTACTCGTGGGCCATTCTCCTCGGGGTTTGACTCATGATAAGCCTTCAACTTGTTAATGTGGAACCTTTTACGAAGATTCCCATCTGAATTATGTAGTTGAGGTCTGAAATGCGCTCTACTACATCAAATGGACCCTTCCACTGTGCCAACAACTTGCTCTGGGCAGTGGGGAGTAACACCAAGCACTAATCACCTGGACTAAACTTCCGAAGTTTTGCCTTCTTATTATAATAGGCTTTCTGAACTTTGCGGGCCTTGATCAATTCTTCCTTAGCTAACTCGGACGTCGACTGCAGGCAGTCAGCTAGATCAAGGATGTAGGTGTAGGTAGTATTGACTTCAGGGCTGGGTTCTTCATTGTCCCATAACTCCCGAAAGACTTGAAGTGGTCCACGGACTGACCTACCATACACCAGTTCAGAGTGAGAACTTCAAGGAATGCTGTGGGGCTTCGCAATAAGCAAACAGAAGAGCAGCAATGAACCGCAGCCATTCCTTTGGCTGTTTGGCAGCCATATACTTTAAGATCTTCTTGAGAGTCCCATTGAACCTCTCACACAATCCGTTACACATGGGATGATCGGGCGTAGTTCGCAGGCCTCAAATGGGTTACCTGAATGCTTCGTTCATCACTGCAGAGGTGAACTGCGAACCCTGGTCGCTTAAGACCTCCTTGGGGATACCTACACGACAGAACACTTCAATCAATGCCTCAGCAACAGTGACAGCCTCTATATTCTTAAGGGCCACGGCTTAACCCCTTAACCACGGGGCGTCACTTTCGTGACGCTTGGGAGCAAGGGATCATACCGCGAGGCGTCGCTTTTGTGATTCTGTGTTATTTTGAATTATCCCGGGCTTCCAAGTGGGGGCTTGTATCATCTATCAGTACTGCCAATGTCCAACACTAGTCAGCACTCCTAATCTCATCTGTACTCCCATCCTTTGTGACAATTTAGCCATTTCTCCCCGTTCTTGACTCCCCTCCCTACCCCCCCTCCATTACCCTATCCTCTCGCCTGCCCGGCCGTGCTACGATAAGTAAATCTTCCCTGGAATTTTTCACTGATTTCATCCATTGAAATAAGCCCTATGTCCTATTCTTATACCAAATAATATATACAAGAAAGAAATAAGGTAAGTGAGAGTGCCATACACCTGGAATTGGCTAATTATCACCTGACAACACCTCACGTGCACTCTTTCGCTAATTTTCGCTGTTTTTTTCCCCTTGAAATATGCCGTATAATCTATTTTCGTAATAAATATACACGTAAGGAGGGAAGGGAGAAGCCTAAGTGATATTTACATTCACCTGGAACCACCTAATTTATAATGTATTGTCTAGATTTCCTGCCAATAATTTCAGTGCTAGACAAAGCTGTTTCAAGATCTAACATTGGTAGCTCTGAATATATATCTCCTAAGTAGGCCTCTAATCTATTTTCGTAATAAATATACATGTAAGGAGGGAAGGGAGAAGCCTAAGTGATATTTACATTCACCTGGAACTACCAAATTTATAATGTATTGTCTAGATTTCCTGCCAATCATTTCAGTGCTAGACTTAGCTGTTTCAAGAACTAATATTAGTAACTCTGAATAACCCCTAAGCAGGCCTCCACCCCGGCCCTCCGTTATCAATTTACTCTCATCTTCCGAAGCGAGGGTACGTATGTTTCTTCTTGCTGACTTCAAGGCCTTTTTTCACCCCCATGCAAATGGCCCTGTGACCTTTACCCCCTACTAAACCTCGTGTGGAAAGAGGTAAAGGGCTGACAATTGATAAAAGAGTGACTACGATCTTTCTATTGAGTATAACAGTGCAAGTGGAATTGTAAATAATGTGTAAATAATGTGTAAACAGCAAGTGAAAGTAATGAATGTAAATATACGTGAACAATGGAAAATAGTTTTATAAGTTATTTCAAGTGACAGTGCATAACACAGTGTAAATAAAATAGAAATGTAAATAACGTAAATAAAATAGAGAACGTAAATAGAAATGTAAATGAGTAGTATTATAAGAATACGAGTATATACCCTAGGAGTAATGAAAGTGAAAGTTTCACTCTAGCATGTCTGAATGCTATGAGTTATGAGAGTGAAGATGAAAGTGACATTCACTCTCAATGCCAGTATACAGGACGAGAAAATGAATGCTACGTATTTTACTGAAAGAAATTGAATCCCTACAGTGACAATAAACTAATACTGCTGAAGGAAACTTATGGATAAAGACTGTAGATATATATAAGTGTTATATAGTAATAGAAATATAAAGTGTGAGGGGTTTTATGAATAATAAATGACAGAGCACCAAGAGCGAACTAGTGCCAGTGCGACGATCAGATGCGCTCGTAATTTCCATTGCTTTCACGGTGTTTTTTTTTTTAGTATGGATCCCAAACTACTTGAAAATTGTAGAATAGTGTTTATAGTGTTTGTATCTGGCTGTGGTAATCATATTACGGGTTGTCGGGAAGTGTAAGGTGGAGACTTCGTTACCCTACTTCAGAGGTCTCCACAAGTCCTACTGTAACTGACGAAGGCTCAACAATCATTCCAGGAGAAAGCTGAAGGTATGTGCCATAAGCATATATAATTTTATTATTCTAGGACTAATAACTGATTTTTGGCAAATATTTTTTGAGAGTCTGTTGGAGCCCAAATAACCCCGCGGTACAAGCAAGTCATTGGTAAACAAGCCCGCGGTGTAGGGGTTAAGGCCACAGTGTGCTGAAATCAACAATAGTTAGGATATACCTTGATCCATCACTTGCCCTAGGAGAGATTGATCCAACAATGTCAACTGCTACTCTCTCGAACGGTTCAGAGATTATAGGCATTGCTTTCAATGGTGCAGGACGGACACATCCCATGTCAGTGGTACGCTGACACACATCACAGGAACGCACAAGCCTAGTTATTTCCTGTCCCATTCCCGGCCAGAAAAAGTCAGCATGGATGCGGTCAGAGGTTTTCTTTTGGCCCATGTGACCTCCCATCACTGAACAATGACCTAATTCGAACACTGCTCGGCGATACTTTGCAGGAACGACGAACTGCAGTCGAACCTCGCCCTGGGGTGTTTGTGACTCACAGTATAGCCGTCCTCGCTTACGAAGGAACCTGGCTTAACCTCCCCGTGAATACTTAATCACTTTACCCTCCAGCTTCTTACGCACTGAGGCAAGTGTCGGGTCAGACTGTTGTTCTTGAACTACATCTTGACTATGGATCAGGTCTTGTGGCATTGCGGCGGACAAAGGGGTGACACGGTTCGGAGCCTTGGCCATGGCTCGTGTTACTGCAACAGCCAAAGTCTGAGTAGCAAAATCTAAGGCACAACTGTTTTTGACCCCCGGTATGTTGCCGATAATGAGGTCAAACAAAGGTTCTGGCATGACAACAGCAGCTGTCAAGCCAGTGTAGAAAGGAGATGCCACCTGGATACGTGCCTCAGGGAACAATCTCACTGATCCATCAATAAGTCTAACTTGGATCTGCTTACCTGTGTACTCCTCGGGCCAAAATAAACTTTGCTTGACAGAGCAACCCGAGGAACCATTATCTCTCAGGACATTTACAGAAACACCTCCCACAAACCCTGGCTGAACAAGAAAGGCAGTGTTACTGGTGGAAGGGTCTGAGGAGGTAGCAGTCAGTCATTGGTGAGACTGCGGAATGAACGATGCAGCAAATGTGGCGCCCTGAGAACTTGATGCCTGCGGGGTCGTGCTCACCATCTGAGGAGCTGGAGCATTGACCACCTCAGATGGAGAGTTCACTGTCGCTGGGGGACTAGTGAACTGTGGGGAAGTACCTGTGCTGGTGGGGTTGGTAACACTGTGCGCTTGTGGAATGAAGGCTGCATTTGCATCCTGCCTCCGATACACTAAAGTCGGTTGTCCTGACTGAGGGTTACGTGGTTTGTCCTTGCCCTGCTGCTGCTTGAAATACTGGTACTGCTGCTGGTTAGGGTTCTGCTTGTCGTACCGTTTCCACTCAGGTTTCTGGGTATTTTGCCCCTGGAACTTCTTCTGCGGTTTGTTTGGACCTTGACCATTATTCTGAGAACAGCCTTGTTGCTGGGGTTCAGTCTGAGATGGTTTCCCAGATTTGTCAGCTTTCCTGTTCCAGGTGTGTTGCATATGAATTTGATACCCGTATGCAGTAAAGAATGCATCAGCCTTCTTGACCATTTGGCTGGCATCCCTTACCTGGCAGATCTTAAGCTGAGCCATAAGTTCAGCAGGCCATGACTTTTCCAGCTGCGTGCGCAGCATAAGGTCAATTATCCCCTCACGCTTGGAAGGAGTTTCATCTTTCTCCGTCCACTCATCTAAGTAAGCAGTAAGCAGATCAAGAAACTGAATGGCAGTCTCTTTTTCTTGTATACTCGCCCTCATAAACTGACTCTTGGCATCGTCAACTGTGAGACCGTACGCTTTGACGAGTGCGGCCTTCATCATCTCATACGTGAGATTGTCTCCACGAATTCTGTGGAGAATATCGAGGGCAGGGCCCTCAAATAGGCTAAGAAACTGAAACCGCTTAGCTGCCTCATCCAGCTGGTACAGCTGAGCTATGTCTTCGAAACGAGCTATGAATGGCTCGATTCACTCGCCTTCCTTGTATGGAGGAAGCTTGATGTGTGGGGTCGCCAAAACATGTGCAGGGAGAGCACTCGTGGAGCTTGGGTTAGCTGCACCAGATGTGTCTGAAGCCAAGGAGTCTCACGTGAGCCTCAGCGTCTCAAGTTCATGTTTTTCACGTGTATCACGCTCGGCACGTTCATGTTCTCGTTGTTCTCCCTCGTATTCAAGTTCTCTCTCATGTTGTTCTAACTCGTGTTGACGTTCTCTCTCTCGTTTTCTTGCTCATATTCACGTTCTCTCTCAGGTTGTTCTAACTCGAGTTTGCGTTGTTTTTGCTCGTATTCGCGTTGTTCTCGCTTGTGTTCGTGCTGGATTCTACTCTTTTCACGAGCATCATTCTAACATTGCTGCTCGTAACTAAACCGAGAGAGTACATACTCTTTGACTTTTTCGGGGTCGCTAAGCCCCATATCTTTAGCTTCCTGTACATAGACATTAGTAGTCATGATGCTAACTCAGTCTTAGTGAACTAAAGACTAAGTACTGACTGCTATTTTGCAGAGAAATGCCAACAATCAAGAGTAAAGCATATAGGCACAGGTTAGTGGTGACCAGTTATATCTAGTTAACTGGTAAAGAGAGAGGAAAAAAAAAAAACACTCTCTATGAAAACTATTACGTAAAATTAATAGAAATGAATCAATAATCATCAGTAAGATAGTGCCTATAGGCTTTAATGATAAATACCTAAGTATGAGTGAGTGAGTATTATCTTGTTAATAACCTTAGAGCTAGGAGTTAATATCCTGGAATGAGGTCGCCAGATGTGATGGGGTTTTGTGAACTTATATATTAAAGAATACTTTAAAGGTATTGCGTTTTTTAATCTACAAAAAACGTATGATACAGTAAACAGATACGGATTGTGGAAGACTTTGCTGCTGAGTGCTGTTAAGAGCCTGTATGAAAGCGGTGTACCGTGCATCAGAATAAGTCTGCATCTAAATTAACGGCTGAAGAGCAGTGTTGGCCTGAAACAAGGTTTTAATATGTTTCCATCGTCGTCCAATATGTATATAGATGGTGTCATCAGAGACGTAAAAACACGAGTAATGGAGAGAGGGATGGCACTGGTAATGAACAGTGAACAATGTAGTGTCACATATGTGATATAAGATACGGTGTTGCTCGGGAATAACAAACAAGAGCTCGATAGTGTCACGAACTTGCGAGAGCGTATTTGTAGGTTCGTAACATTTTGTTTCAGTGTGAAAACCGCGAATTCTAGTGGAATTCCCACTGAGTATCACTCACTTCAACCGTCCTAGAATTCACTCAATTGGGACGGTTTTCAGAACATTTTTCACATTTTCATAAGTGATCATCCTTGCGCATGACATTAGAGCCTTCGCTGAGTGATTTATTGTGAGCATATATTGCTCAATTTCTTTCCGTTGACCGTTGGAGCAAACACGGCCGGCCCTCGCCTTCTTTCATAATTCGAACTTAGTCAGGCTTTGATCGTCGTGAGAGCAGGTTCGTGTGCCCAACAGTGAGTTTCTGAAATCTCCACCTAGATGGTGAATTGGCGAAGAGGTTCAGTGTATTGCAGCATCCGTCCTACGTACCAGCGCCCAGTCATTCCGCTTAGCCCCTTCTACTGACCAGTATTTTTTTTCGTTTTTCCTAGGTTTAAGTTTAGCTTTTGAGTGAGCAAGTGAGTGTATTCTTGTTACTTTGAATTCATTTTGAGACTCATGTAACATAAAATTAATTCAGTGTAATCAATAAATTTATAGTTCTTTTCTTTGAGCTTAATGTAATTAAAATCGTGTTTTACTTCTCCCCATTAAGCTTATTTTAGTTGCTGCTCCTATTTCGCACAAACGCTTTACAGTATTCATAACTGGTACTTAGACCAGTCCTTTTGTATTAACCCGCCCCATCCTGACGTTTTCTGGGCACTGGTATGCCCCAGTCCCAACATTTTTGGATCTTTTTTTTTTAGGCTCAAACATTCGCTTTTGGCGAGAAACATCGAAAATTCATAGAGAAATCGCTCACCTGAGGTTTAAAATACTCGATCCAGGTATGAGAACCTCCTTACCTGACTGGGTTTTCTAACAGACTGGCACCAAAGAAAACGAGTTCTATGAGAGGGTAACTATTTTATCCACTCATAAACAGTATTTATTTATTTACTTGGTACAAATTTATATGTAGTACAAGAGTATATTGGTTTTCAAACAGTAATATAGGCATTATAAGCATTGTTTCACTCACTAACTCATCACCATTCATGATCCTTTTTCCCCACATTACCTGATCATCATTTCTGACTGTTTCTTCCTCTAATGCTATGTAAACTTTGTCTTCCAACTTGTCATCGATTGGGGAATCACTCTGGCCCTGAATGTCTTTATTGGCCAGGTCACTGGTAACAGGTGAATTGCCGAGACAATGACGTGCAGGGGGGGGGGAGAGGTTATTCTGTGTAAGGCATTATCCCTGCTTGGCATCTTGTAGAGGAATAGAGGAAGGTGTCCCATGTATACGTGCCAAAAATCACTCGTGAAATCACTCGCGAAAATTGAAAATTGTGCAAATTAGGGACCTTGCAATGTTCCCGCGTTAATTTACGTTTCCGGGATATGAGTGCACATCATGTGAGGACGTGAATTCACGTCTCCGGGACGGGGCGGGTTAAGCTTAAATCCGTTGTGCCAGCCAGGAGTTAATGCATCGACAAGAACCTGTTTATTACTATTAGTATTAGTTATTGATTGTCAGGGTTGGAGTCACTTTCTCGAGAGGCTAACAGTACTACAAACAGCACTCGTGAGTAATTAGTCTCTGCTGTGTACTGTTGAGAAAGTTTATAAATTCTCATCCTTAGAGAATCGGCGAAGTAAGCCGCATAAAGTAAAACTTACTGCCTGATTTTACGGTCAATTCATTGTCCATTTTTTCAACTAACATTTAATCCTCCTCAAGAGACTTCTCTGCTATCTGCGTCACTTCAAATATTTGATCCACACATCGTCTACCATTCCTAATTCCACCTTGTTCGTTACTTATCAGGAAATCTCCTGTATCCACTACTTTCTATATGAAAAGCCATACATGCGGCTCTCAAGTGACTTATGCCACTTTCTCCACAACACTTAATCATCATTGCATTCATTTAATTAACACTCGCTGCCATTCGGTTCTGCAACCACTTCACAGTATTCGTTACTTCTACAAAGACTGCGTTTCCTAGCACAACGTACCTACTTTGCACACAACCAAACCAATCATATTTACTACCCTTATGCTCTCACCATTCCCATTCATCAGCCTTACGAAAAATTTCATCTGGTCCTTACTTCACTTACACTAGTTAGTATTCCTCAATTTTCATCCTTCACACTTTCACACTATTTCTCGCTTCACGACAAGATTAGATAGTCGCACCTTTTTAATAGTTTCCTATTTTCTGAGTGAATTGCATTCATTTAATTTCCAAGATCCGCACCGACGACATTTTCTTTAATTCTAATCTCTTTGCATGCCTTATGCTTTCAATGTACTCTCTTCTTTCACTGAAGTCTCTTTCCTGACTGAACTGTAGAACCAGTCGAATAGGTTTATGGCAAGTTGGTGAAAGGGAGAGCTGGAGCACTTGTTTCACCACCCCTCAGGTCCTGCTCCTGATCATCTCTCTTTGCTGAATTATTTTAATATTTTCTTTTATCTCAGAGAAAGGGCCAGCATGCTGTCATAAACATCTACCTTCAACTTTCTACACCACACTTTTGCATCCACATTACATATTACATCTTTTATTTCACCTTTTCTTCTTTGACAATGGCCACTGCCTTATTAGGAGCAAACGAACTGGTGCTTCAAATTGCCACCACCGGCAGCACAGGGCTCTACTGATCGTCTTCAAGCTACTGTGCCAGCAGCAGCTATTGCAGCTACAAATCATACTCGTCAGTGGAGAAGTGCTAGTTGAGCTGTATATTTTATCAACATCCGTAGTTTTAGTAGCAATTGGAATTTTGTTTATCTCTAAACTTCAATCCATATCCCCTGTAGTTCGAAATTCCTCACAGAATCCCAAGTATCTCCCTCTGCTGAATTATCTCCATACAGATTTCCTGGTTACCATCTCCAAACTGCTTCTGTAACAAGGGTGTCTCCTGTTGATATGGTTAATCTGACTATACAGTTGACACTATCTTCACTTCTACTGGTTTTGAATACTCACTGTACAAACTCATTCATTCAGTCATTCATTCATTCATTCATAATCCAATCCTACATTGCCCCATGAGGAGCGTAGGAGCCCGGGGCTAGGCAAGTTGGTCCTGACATTTAAGATGAGAGTGATCAGCCTCACTCATCCCTGGGTGGCATTACGTATGGATATAAACCTACACAGGCTCAATCCGATAGGAGCTCCGTAATTACCCATTAAAAAACCAGGCGCCAAAATTTGGTTATATGGTTACCACCCAGCGTAGTGAACGGTTTCCTGGTGTACAGGAAACCATTTGGATTGTCACTGAGTTTAGAGTCACCCACTGACAGAAGGAAGAAGAAAAATGAAGGAAAGAAAGACAGACGAGGAGTGTAAAGTCACCCGTAGGCAGAAGGACGAGGATAGAATGAAGGAAAGACAGAGGAGTATGGAAGGAAAAAAAGATGGAGGAGAGGAAAGGGCAGACACCCGAGAGCAGCACTACATCGAGTGAGTGGATGGTGAGCGCCCCCACCTACCAATGTGAACAAACTAAAATACTATAATATAACCATCTATATCTGTACAGTATATTGCTCTCCTAATGACTCATCAGATCCAAGGTATTTGACTCCACATCCACATCGAATCAGTTATAACTTTATCCTTACTATTGTAATTATAGTGTTGCATGATTTTATGTCCTTAATGTAGAGAGGTATTGCGTTCATCCAGGACTGACGATATTGGCCTAGCATGCGAGCTATTCGTATTTGCAGAATTGTTTAATCTCACAAAACTTGTATAACGACAAACTACAATACCAGCCAACCCTGAATGCATGAATATGAATGCCAGTTTCCAGTGGCTTGTGTCAAACTCGTGATGAGGGCATAATATACCGTATCTTAAATGTCCTTCACAATAATATTTAATTTATGCCTATGCTTTAGTAAATAGAGAAGTTTTCTCTTTGGCCTTGGATTAATTTACTTATTTTTAATCGCTGTGCCCCTGAGGATGATATGAACGTGCTGGCCACTAAGACGGGGGCACATCGACTCCTTGAGATGGTTCAGTGGATATCTGTATCATCAACTGTGGCCTGTAGAACGTGAATGAACAGAAGATGAATGGAAAGTTTTCTCATGTGGCTCAAATATACCATTTTTTCGTCTTCGTTTTGGGGCGCACACACACACACACACACACACACACACACACACACACACACACACACACACACACACAGAAGAAATTTTTTTACAAAGTAATAGGATTGCAGGTACGAAAGTGGTACACAAACAGGATGGAATAAAAAGGAGGAAGGTAATAGAACCATGTCATGACAAGTATATAAACAAGATGATAAAGTTGATGTACTCAAATGTGGATGGAATGGTATCTAAATTACTAGAGATGAATGATTATGTCAGAGAAAATGAACCACAAATAATATGCCTAACTGAAACAAAATTAACACCAAGGATATCCAATGACATACTAAACTTAGAGGAATACAATATATGGAGAAGAGACAGAAATTTAAAAAAAGGAGGAGGAATTATAATATTAACTAAGAAAAATCTAAAAGTCAATTAAATAAAACTAGATATACCATCACAAGTGTAGTGCCACACATTTGATATTCATGTATGTGTTTAGAGGTACTGTAATTTTTAAGTTAGATAGGGTGTAACCTGAATATTAGTTTATAAGTTCCTATCCTAAGTAGTAATTCATATGTTAATGATTAATGTAGGGCTAACTTTATTTTCATATGTATGTATCTCTGTATCTATGCATTGGGTGATGTAATTGTGGATGTTGAGCTATGGGAATTCCTCGTCTGGTCAAGTAACGAATAACAGATGCACGCAACTTTTCTTGTCGTTATTGGGCGCCGAGTTTAAACCTTAAACAGAATAATGATGAATATACAATTCTTTCCGTAACCTAGTTGTGAAATGTTTGCTAATGAAGCTGCTAGGACCCAAATATGTAAGATTAACAGTCCAAAAGGCCTAAATAATGTCATTTGTGAGGATTTAAAGGTCCCGTTTGTCTTGGCCGTCACTAGATGGCATGAGCTGCTCTCAGATTCAAAGTGAGATAGTGATAGAATCAGTATCTAAATTGAGTAAGGAATAAATCCCAAATTTTCCCCAATTCAATCAAAAGTCCTGGCGTCATGGGTGCACTGCTAAATAAATTGTAAAGAGAATTGAAACCCACCATATTTAAAAAACACCACCTCATTTGACTTAGCAGTGGCGCCGCTAGCGTGCCCGACGAGCTCACTCGAGCCCCAGACGTCGTATATAATGGACGTTTGTTCAAGTGAGCCGTCCACATTTCTTCTTCCTCCCCCTCTTTCTTTGTTTAATCCTTACTTGTCATGGACTATATGAAGTAATATTGTTGAAAGTTTAACGTAGACTCGAGCCCCAGACGTCGTATATAATGGACGTTTGTTCAGTCCACAGACACCGGCGACGTCAGTGTGAGCATGACACCTTCCCATAGTATTGTCCAAAGACTTGAGCATACACACATTTCATTATCCATGAATTATTATATAAACCAATTGTAATTGTAATAGTACTATTGATCTATCAAGTGAAGTTTATTTTGTAAAAAAGAAATGGAAATTTGGAAGTGATGTAATCTGGTAACGGAAGAGCGAAATTCAAAACCATTAACCGTTTTCTTTCTTGTAACTAAGGTTAGGAAGTTAGGAGCGTGGAAGGGAACTTAGTGATTGTGAGCAATGATGTAATTTTGAAATGAACCTCAAGGCTGGACAGGCCCGAGTGATTGTGTATTCTTGGTGATTGTACAATGTTTGAATAGTACCTCGAGGCTAAACAAGCCCGAGTGATTACGAATTCTTAGTGATTATGTTTTTTTTTTTTTTCCTGAATTGTTCCTCGAGGCTAAACAAGCCCGAGTGATTATGCATTTCTAGTGATTATATAGCAATGATGATTATGAACTGTAAATAGTACTGAACTGATATTGGATTCTGGAGAATTGTATGATGAGAGTATACAGTATTATATGGATGAAAATAAACACGAGTAATCATTCTTATTGGTTCGAGGCTATGCCAGCCCGAACAGATAACCCATGCTCGTAAAAAGGTCCCTGACTTGAGGCTATTGTCGAGCCCAAGAATAACTGACAAAAAGAAAGTATGGTACAACAACTCCATACATCGCTTGTATGTATCAAATTGTTTTTGCCTGGTAATAATGTTGGAGGAATGATCATCCAAAACCCTGGTAACATGTACAATCATCTCTCATACTAAAAAGGGTCATGTAATTAAAAATGTTTTGTGGAAATTAGCATCAAGTTATTAAAGTAGAGTAAAGTATATATCATTTTCTTTTCTTTATTGGTGTACCTAATCAAGGAAATTATGTCCTCAAGCCAAATTCACTCCCCTTCCAATTCAAGATTCCTTCGCTGAGGGAACGACGACCACCTGTGGTACTGATTAAATCTAAGCTCGGCCAAAAATTACAAACGCTACCACAATTCTTTTTTTTTTCTTAAATTTTTACCATCTATTATACTAAGTCAAGTACCACTTGTATTATCCATGGATGAGTTGATCAGTGCCAACAACAGGTAAGAATATAAATCACTAGTATTACACTGGATGAACAATAACGGTGGGGATAGTAAATTCTCTGCCGTTACACTGGTGTCAACCGGTGGGATAAAAATTACCAGCTTTACACAAGTAGAACTGATTGCAGTAGAGATCAACACATCTGAAGGTAAATTAATTGTAGCCAATTTGTACATGCCACCCAGATCAAACACATGGGAAAGAGATGAATATGAGGACCTGGCAGAGAGTACAGTTCAGAGTTTAAGATCATTACTACATAAAACGGAAGAGAAATCAGAAAGAATTATACTAACTGGGGATTTCAATACAAATATAAATTGGAATACTCTAGATATAATTAACCAAGAAAGCTGTTGGGACCAAAAGCTCTTGGATCTCGTACAAGAGTTCTTCCTAACGCAACAGGTGAGGGAAACCACCAGAAAAAGAGGACTTGATGTACCTTCAGTGCTAGATCTAATATTTACTAGGCAAGAAAATGATAGTGACAGTTTAATATATCACCCTCCACTCGGCAAAAGCGATCATGCAGTACTAAATTATAACTTCAGAATAGCATATGACATAGTAAACAGCAATGACAGTTACAAAAAGAGCCTAAATTATAAAAAGGGAAATTATCAAGACCTAAAGAAGTATTTCTTAGAAGTTGATTGGGAAAATGAGCTTAGAGGACAAGATTTAAATGCTGTATATAAAAAATTTTGTGAATTTTATGAAATAGGGGTCCAGAAGTACATCCCACAGCACAAAGAAGCAGATAAGAAAATACAGAAATGGTTCAATACAGAATGTAAAAAATCAAAAGAAAGAAGAGATTTGTTGTGGAATAGATACAGAAGACATAATAGTGAAAGGGCGTATAATAATTACAAACAGGCAAGAAACGATTATACAAGAATAAGGAGGGAAGCCCAAAAACAGTTTGAGGAGGATATAATAAATAAAAGTAATGATCAACCAAAGCTGTTTTACAGCTATATCAGAAGCAAAACCAAAGTAAAAGATATAATACAATCAATTACGGACGAGGGAATCACTTATACACAAGAGAAAGATATTTGTGAAGCACTAAATAAGAATTTCCAATTAGTTTTTACAGAAGAAAAAGATTTTGAGAGGAACTATGTGGAACATGCATGTCCACACATACTACCAGATATTCAAATAGCAGAAAAAGTAATACAGGAGGAGTTAAGTAGATTAGACAGAGGAAAAGCAAGTGGTCCTGATGAAATTTCATGTTGGGTACTACGAGAATGTGCAAAGGAGTTAAGTAAACCATTATTTTTAATTTTCAAGAAATCCTTGAGTCAAGGTAAACTACCTGATATTTGGAAAAAAGCAAATATTGTCCCCTTATTCAAGAAAGGAAATAGACAAAATCCACTCAACTACCGACCAGTATCACTGACCAGTGTTGTAAGCAAGGTATTAGTAAAGCTTATAAGAAAAGCTTGGGTAAATCATCTAGAAGAACACAGTATGATAACAGAAAGACAGTTTGGTTTCAGAAAAGGAAAATCATGTGTTACTAATTTGTTGAGCTACTATGACAGAGTAACAAACACAATACAGGAAAGGGAGGTATTGGTGGACAGTATCTATTTGGATTTCAAGAAAGCTTTTGACACAGTACCGCACCAAAGACTTTTATGGAAACTGTACCATCAAGGAGGAATTCGAGGCAAACTGTTTTGTTGGATGCAAGACTTTCTCATAAGAAGAGAAATGAGAACAGTACTAAGAGGAAACTACTCATCATGAAAAGAAGTGACTAGTGGAATACCACAGGGTTCAGTGCTGGCACCAATCATGTTTTTAGTGTATATAAATGATATAAACAGTAACACTGGAAATGAGAGCTATCTGAATATGTTTGCAGATGATGCAAAAATACAAAGGAGAATTACTAACACAGACTCTTGTAAAGAGCTACAAGAAGAAATAAATAAACTTCATGAATGGAGTAGTACATGGCAAATGGAATTCAATGTGGACAAGTGTCATGTAATCAAGTTTGGTAAAAGTGGAAAAAGACCTGATTGGGATTATAAGTTAGGAAATAAAACCTTATACACATCAGAAAGAAAGACCTAGGTGTGATTATCAATGACAGACTATCTCCGGCTGACCACATCAGCGAGAAGGTACGGAAAATGTATACACTGCTTGCAAATATGAGAATAGCATTCACATACATTAATGAAGACATGCTAAGAAGGATAATAACATCATTCATTAGACCAACCCTAGAATATGTATCAGTAGTCTGGAGTCCTCATCTCAAAAATCACATAGACAAGATTGAAAAAGTTCAAAGGGCCGCTACAAGATGGATACCAAGCTTAAGGGACCTAAGCTACGAAGAAAGACTAAATAAACTGAATCTACCAACACTACAGGAGAGAAGGAAAAGAGGCGACATGATAAAGCTATATAAATGCATATCAGGAAAGGAGAAAATAGACATAAATGATTACTTAACATATGAAGAAGCATCAGCAAGAGGACACTGCAAAAAACTGCATAAGAAGAGAGGTGATAAAGACGTAAAGAAATTCAGTTTCCCAAACAGAGCAATTGATCAATGGAATGCACTACCGAATGAAATAGTGTGTGCCAAAACAATTCACAAATTTAAGGATATGTACGATAAATATGGTTTACGACACGGGACAGTACGAGCTTGACTCATTCCTGTAAAGATACAATTAGGTAAGAACAATTAGGTAGGTAAGAACACACACACACACACACACACACACACACACACACACACAATATATATATATATATATAATTATATATATATATATATATATATATATATATATATATATATATATATATAAAGACAGAGAGAGAGAGAGAGAGAGAGAGAGAGAGAGAGAGTGTGTGTGTGTGTATGTGAGAGAAAAAGAGAGAGAGAGAGAGAGAGAGAGAGAGAGAGAGAGAGAGAGAGAGAGAGCAGAAGGACAATCAAAGAAAAAAGTAGCGATGCTTTTTTGTCCAACGATTAAATGTATCATGTGAAACATCATGAGAGCTCTACCGTAGTTACTGATACGTGTTTGTGGTTGGCTAGCCTGACCTGAAGCTTCATATGTACTAGTGATTGGATGGCGATATAAATGAACCCAGGAAATTCCAAAGCCCTAACGCCGATTAACGAAAGTTTCCGCTTTCGAGGGACAAAATGTTGATCATATTTGGTCAGGCGATGATCGCCTGGACGTTCCATCTTACACCTTACAACTAAAAGCTAAACAAACCTAGTATGAGCCTTGGTATGGAAAGGAAAAGCACCATGCATCCAACTACTGCGAAGGTGAGAGAAGGCTGTATCTGCTTTTATTTAGGCGGATAGAATCCAAAGTGATATTGCAAACATTCGGTGTAAGCAGACCCCTAGAAAGGTGAATTAGGCGATTTCGAGAGGAGAGCACGACGGTGAATGGTCATCAGTCATGTTACTCTCGTTTTCTCGTCTTACAACATTAATACAAGACCAGGAAATCATCATAAGCATGGACGGCAGCACCCGCAAGCGGTGCTTTCGTCATAAAAGGCGAACTGCGCCTAGAATGAAGCGCACGAACAATTGTGTTTAGACCTCGGTCTTTTGGATTATGTGTTCGAACTCCAGCCTTTGTGATTCAAAACATCCGGCAATCAATCAATCTATCTATCCATATATATATATATATATATATATATATATATATATATATATATATATATATATATATATATATATATATATATATATATATATATATATAATTATAAAGTAATTGTATCTTCATATGTCGAATAGTTTGGACAATATTATTTGATAACACTGAGAGAATGATGACAATCACAGCTCATAAACATAAGCTAAGTAGAAGTTAAATGAATATAGAAGGAGACCTGATTTCAGGACAGTTTTTTTGGCTAAATGAATTGCAGTGTTCCTGACATGTCAGTAAGAAAGAGAACAGATGAACAACGTTCGTATAAATGAAGTAAATGCTGGAAAAACATAATAAATAGATTTCTTTCCGTCACTTACCGAAAAAATGCTCGCATACACAGGTTCTTCACCTTTTATTTTTATGCGAAGAAGAAGGAACCAAAGGCCAGGAGTCCGCAAACCGTTCCTTCCAAGAAAAAACAAAAACAATATAGAAGTGAGCCAAAATTAAGATCTGTTCATTTCGAGATGCCTGGACACACTGCATTTGAAAGACTGGAGATAAAAGGAAGAATGAAATACAGACAGAGAGAGACAATTTCAGAGTTGACCTGTTGCATAAATGAAGAACTGGGAGTAAGGGTTAACTCTTTTATTAGAGAGTTGGACAGAAATGGGATGAGAGTTTGTTGCTAGACGGGTGATACGCGCCCGTCGTAGAGGTGGAGGGATGCAAGCAGACAGTTAAGAGGAGCAGTGACTATGGAAGTAGCGATAGAAAAAGAGATAAAGAGGCGAAGGTTGAAGAGAGCCAGTAAGAGGAGGAGAGTTAGTGAGACGAAAAGCCTTTGACTCCACCCTATTGAGAAGAGCTGTATGTGGGGAGCCTCCCCACACATGAGAGTTGTACTCTACACAGGGGCGAATAAAACCCGTGTACAAAGTCAACAACTGTGCAGGGGTAAAGAAGATACGGAGTCAGCTTAGCACACCTAATCTCTTTGAAGCTGAATTTACAAGAGGTGTAATATGATCTTTCCAAGATAAATCCCCAGTGAATGAAACCCCAAACATGTTCAAGGATGATGCAGATTTGAGCTCGATATTATTAAACATTAGTGGGTTCTCCTGTGGAATATTCTGTCGGGTTGACAGGTGTAAAAACTGAGTCTTTGCTGCATTAAAAATAACAAGATTATTTTTACCCCAGTCAGAGATGCGAACCAAGTCAGACATTAGGTGTGAAATAGCCTCGTCCCTTGTTTGCTGAAGTAACTCCTGGGATGGACGTTGCAGGAACCGAATGGAAAGGTGAAGGGTGGAATCATCAGCGTACGAGTGGATAGGGTTAGATGTACAGCTTAGGTCATTGATGAATAAAAGGAAGAGAGTTGGTGATAGGACAAAGCCCTGAGGAACATCACTGTTGATAGATCTAGTAGAAGAACGATGGCCGTCCACAACAGCTGTTATAGAACGACCAGAAAGGAAGCAGTAGATGAAGGCACAGATAGAAGGATAGAAACCGTAAGAGGGCAGTTTGGAAATTAAAGATTTATGTCAGACTCGATCGAAAGCCTTTGAGATGTTAAGTGCGATGGCAAAGCTTTCGCCAAAGTCCTGAAAGGAGGATGACCAGGAGTCAGAAAGGTAAGCGAGAAGATCGCCAGTGGAGCGTCCCTGACGGAACCCATACTGACGATCAGAAAGGAGGTTGTGACGGGAAAGATGCTGGAGCAAAAGGCATCTCGTAATAGTGATACCAACCGACTGTATGGCAGAGTAGAACGTACTAAAAACTTGAACTTTTCAGCAGATATTTTCACCATATTTCACGACACTACTTTTGTCTTCGTACACAATATTCCCTAGGTAAAGAAAATTATAGTGCCCGATGAGGATTAATTGGGACCTTTGAAATCCACTTGCTTTGTTGTGAGCTGCCCCCATAGTCACAACCTGCCTAAAACCTGAACCATTGTTTTGTTTTGTTTTTTTTCTTTATGCAAGGAAGAAAGATCCAAAGGTCAGGAGCCGGCAAACCGTTCCTTCCAAGAAAAAACAAAAACAATACAACAGAGAGCCAAAAATCAAGATCAGTTCATTTCGAGATAATGGACACACTGCTTTTGAAAGACTAGAGATCATGGGAAGTAGGAAATACAGACAGAGGGAGACGGTTCCAGAGTTGACTTGTTGCATAAATGAAGGACTGGGAATAACGGCTAACTCTTTCATTAGAGAGTTTGACAGAGAAGGGATGAGAGTTTGTTGCTAGACGGGTGCTACACGCTCGTCGTAGAGGTGGAGAGATGAAAGCATACAGTTCTGAAGAACAGTGACCATTGAAGTGGCGGAAAAAAAAAAAAAAAGAGAGAGAGAGAGAGAGAGACAAAGCTGCAACAGTGCGGCGAAGAGAAAGAGGTTGAGTCAATAAGAAGAGGAGAGTTAATAAGACGAAAAGCCTTTTACACCACCTTGTTGAGCAGAGCTGTATGTGGGGAGCCTGCCCAGACATGAGAGTTGTACCCTACACAGTGGAAAATAAAGTTCGTGTATGAAGTCAACAACAGTGCAGGAGAAAAGAAGGTACGGAGTCCGCTTGGCACACCTACTCTCTTGGAAGCAGATTTTGAAAGAGATGTAATATAAATCTTTCCAAGATAAATCCCGAGAGAGTGAAATCCCGAGTATGTTTTAACTCTCTGAATGCGGTTAAGGTGACGAGAACGATACCCTGTTGAGGAAATCCACAAAAAGTTACATATTTTCAACGCAAAAATTTTCGTATTAATAAACAAGATCAAACAAAAAAGAAAAACATGCACAAGAAAGCAAAACCGTTCTTCTTACCTATAAACGCATCAGTTTATGTTTAGATGCTCCTACGATGCCGTAAAGAGAGGTGGAAGCAACGTCATTTTCGATGTTTTTTTGCGTCACTGTAGCTGTCTGTCACGCACCACCACCCACACAGCCGCTCATCACACATTTCCCAACCACTCACCACTATACACATCATTTTCTTTGCACTATCTTGAATGGTTCACTTAGCACTTCAAAATCATTAGTTTACAGACTAATTGTGGAAAGTTTTGCGCATGTACGGCGTAGAGGGTAAGCTGCTAGGTGCCGTTAGAGTTTTTATGATGGTAGTGAAGCATGTGTAAGGGTTAATGGGCATCTAAGTGATTGGTTCACGATCGGTGTGGGCGTGCAACAAGGTTGTGTGATGTCCCCATGGTTGTTCAATATATATATGGATGGGTTGATGAGAGAAGTAAAAACTCGAGTAATGGAGAGAGGGATGGCGTTGGTAATGAATGGTGAGGGATGGAATATCTCAATTTGTTGTATGCTGATGATGCAGTATTGCTTTCTAGTACCGGACAAAAACTTGGTAGGCTAGTGCTGAGTTTTGCTGATGTCTGTAAGCATCGTGCCTTGAGAGTAAATGTAGAAAAGAGAAAAGTGATGATTACTGAGAGAGAAGGTGACTCCCAGTGCGAAGTAAAAGTGAATGGAGAGAGACTGGAATTGGTGAGAGTTTAAATACCTGGGTACAATGACAGAAAAGAGAGGAAAATGTGCAAAAGAAGTTGAAAGTAGAGTGTCACAAGGAAGATAAGTAGCTGGTGCAATGAAGGCCTTGATAAGCAACAGAGGCTTGAGTGTTGCAGCTGCACGAGGCTTACATGAAGGAGTGTTAGTGCCAACTTTAACACATGGATGTGAGACTATGGTGTGGCATGAAAATGAAAAGTCAAGAGTAAGAGCAGTGGAGATGAGACTGTTGAGGAATGTATGTGGAGTACAGAGGGTGGATAGGATTCGAAATAATGTGATTCGTGAAAGATTCGGGGTGAGGAAGTCTGTTGACACCATAATCAAAGAGAGTGTACTGAGATGGTATTGTCATGTGGAGAGAATGGATAACAATAGAGTAGTGAGAAAGGTATATCTGGGCGAATTCGAAGGGAGGAGAAGGCGAGGTAGGCCAAGGAGAAGGTGGAGAGATATGGTGGATGAATGTGTGAGGAAGAGAGGTTTGGAAGTCAGTGAGGCTATGGAACTGACAGGAGATCGACCTGGAATGATGACTGTTGTGAGGAGAAGTGCATGATCAAGGGATTTTGGCACCCCTTTTTAACTTGGCCGCGTCTGGATTTACTCCATTGGATACGATTATGTGAAGCTATAGAAAATGGTGAATGACTTTGGCGTATCCGATAGAGCAAGGATTCCGGGGCTTGAATGAGTGAATGGAAGCATGGCCCATTGGATTGGGCAAACTTTGGCTGTCTGGACATTGCTACTCCTCACCCTGCTCTTGGGTGGGAAAGGAGGTTTGGATGATGATGATGATGATGATACAAGCATTATAAAATAAAACAGTGTGATACTGAACCATGAAATACTACTCAGTAATGGTAAATGAAAGATATTTACATAGCATACACCAGGCACTTTCACTTTCCTTATACTTTAGTCACTTACACTTTCACTTACTCTTTATCACTTATTTACACTGGTGTGATACCAACCGTGAATAACTGCTCAGTAAGAGTAAGTGACGCCAAACTCAACGAAAGATATTTACATAGCCTACACCAAACACATTCTGCGATGGAACATATTCTATTCATTTCTCCTTTCTCTGAAATCTCCATTCTAGGAGATTTCAATGTTCACCACCACCTTTGGCTCTCTTCTACTTTCATTGATCCACCCGGTGAACAAGCCAATATCATTTCTGTCCTTAATGAACTGGAGCAGCTTGTACAACACCCTACCCATATCCCTGACTGCCTTGGAGAGAACTCTAACATACCTGACCTCTTCCTTACAACTAATCCTTCTGCTTACACTATTAATCTATTCTCTCCGTTGGGCTCCTCCAGTCATAACCTTATCACCTTAACCTGTCCTATCGCTCCAGTACAGCCTGTAGACCCTACAATGAAACGTCGGTTGTGGCACTTTGGAGCTGTTGATTAGGAGGCCCTTAGGCAGAACTTCTTTGATTTTCCCTGGAATGATTATTGCTTCCATGGCCAGGAGCCATCTGAGTGTGCCTTACGCATTATGGAGGTTATTCATTCGGGCATGGAAGCATGCATTCCTTTCTCATATCCCTTGACTAATGCAAGAAAGCCTTGGTTTAATCACGCTTGTTGTAAAGCTGTCTGCAACAAGGTGATGGCCTATAAAAGGAACCGGAGCCAACCCATCCCTGAATCACATCTTTTTAAAATTCTGCCTGGAATCATGCTAAGTCTGTTCTTTGCTCTCATAAAAATAATTTCATCTGTACTAAATGCTCTCAACTCTCCAACTCAAAGTCTTCCCGCTCCTTCTGGCACCTTGCCAAAAACCTCTCTAACAACTTTACCTCATCATCCTTCCCTCCTCTTTTCTACTCAGATGGCTCTGTAGGTATTTCTTCTACTGAAAAAGCAGATCTTTTCACTCAGACTTTCTCCTCCAGTTCCACCTTAGACGATTCCAGTAATGTTCCTCCATCACTTCCCCCCTCTGACTTCCTCATGGCTGACATTAACATTTCTTCAGCTGATATATTTTCTGCCATCATTGGCCTCAATACTAACAAGGCATATGGGCCTGATGGGGTCCCTCCTGTTGTCCTCAAGAACTGTGCTTTTGTGCTTACACCCTGCCTAGGTAAACTGTTTCACCTTTGTCTTTCAACTTGTTCCTTTCCTTCTTGCTGGAAGTTTGCCCTCATTCAGCTAGTCCCAAAGAAGGGTGACCATTCCCAACCCTATAACTATCGTTCAATTGGTTTAAAATCCTGTGTCACAAACGTTTTCAAGTCAATTCTTAACAGAAAAATTTTAAAGCATCTTTCCTATCACAACCTTCCTTCTGATCGTCAGCATGGGTTCTGTCAGGGACGCTCCACTGGCGATCTTCTCACCTACCTTTCACATTCCTGGTCATCCTTCTTTCTGGACGAAGACTTTCAATCGAGTCTGGTTTAAATCATTAATTTCCAAACTGCCCTCTTACAGATTCTATCCTTCTATCTGTGCCTTCATCTATAGCTTCCTTTCTGGTCGTTCTATAGCTGCTGTTGTAGACAGCCATCGTTCTTCTAGATCTATCAAAAGTGGTGTTCCTCAGGGCTCTGTCCTATCACCAACTCCCTTCATTTTATTCATCAATGATCTTCTAAGCTGTACATCTGATCCTACCCACTCATATGCTGATGATTCCACCCTTCACCTTTCCATTCGGTTTCTGCAACGTCCTTCTCAGCAGTTACTTCAACAAACAAGGGATGAGGCTATGGCACACCCAATGTCTGACTTGGCTCGCATCTCTGACTGGGGTAATAATAATCTTGTTTTTAATGCATCAGAGACTCAGTTCTTACATCCATCAACCCATCAAAATCTTCCACAGGAGTACCCACTAATATTTAATAACCTCCAGCACAATCCTGCATCTTCCTTGAGTATGCTTGGGGTTTCATTCACACGGTACTTATCTTGGAAAGATAATATTGCATCTCTTGTAAAAACCGCTTCCAAGAGATTAGGTGTGCTAAGTCAACTCCGTGCCTTCGTTACCGCTGCACAGTTATTAACATTATACACGGGTTTTATTCGCTCCTTTTTGGAGTACAACTCTCATGTGTGGGGAGGCTCCCCACATACAGCTCTTCTCAGTATGGTGGTGTCAAAGGCTATTTGTCTCATCAACTCTCCTCCTCTTACTCTCTCCCTTCTTCCTCTGTCTCTGTGCCGCACTGTTGCCTCTTTATCTTTTCTATCGCTACTTCAATGGTCACTGCTCCTCTGAACTGTCTGCTTGCATCCCTCCAAGTCTACGACGAGTGCGTAGCACCCGTCTAGCAACAAACTTTCATCCCTTTTCTGTCCATCTCTCTAATGTAAGAGTTAACCGTTACTCCCAGTCCTTCATTTATGCAACAGGTCAACTTTGGAACTGCCTCCCTCTGTATTTTCGACTTCCTATGATCTCCAGTCTTTCAAACGCAGTGTGTCCAGGCATCTCGAAATGAACAGATCTTGAATTTGGCTCTCTTTTGTGTTGTTTTTGTTGTTTTTTTCTTGGAGGGAACATTTTGTGGGTTCAGCCTTTGGTTCCCTCTTCCTCTCATAAAAAAAAAAAACATTAATTTTGCTTATATTTCAGTTACTTACACTTACTCTTTATCACTTATTTACATATATTTAATCACTTTTCCAGATAGGCTAGATGTTGACGAGTGTGTGATAGTCACGTTGGTGTAACATAGGTAGGTTGGCGTCACTTGGAGCGTGGTGTGCTGGCCTGTTTTTTTAAGAGGTTTTACAGTGCTGGAGGGCGGTGATGGTTCGGACATTAAAAGTAAATATATGTTTATAAAAATTCAGGTTTAAGCAGGAGTGTAATCTAGTTTATGTTAAAATGTTGCCACATCATTTGGCTCTTTAGGTTGATAATATGAAATTCTTAGCTCTTTTCAGCTTTAGGCTATAGTTAACGAAACACAAGTGACTAAATCGTCCGAACCATCCCTACCAGTGGTGATGGTTCGAACAGTACGGTGGGATGGTTCGGCCATATGTATTACTCAGCATATTCTTAAAAATATTATGTGAGTTATATTGGATAAAAACAAACATTTATTAATTCAAAGATATTTCATTTTCCTAAAGTACAATAATAAACTTCAGAATCCAAATGAACTACTTGATATGTTTAAAAAAATATATATAACTGAAATAACCTTCACCAGATTTAATAATAAATGACTTAACTTCTTACTTTCTCCTACAAAATTATGCATAATTAACCTTCTCTCTCTCTCTCTCTCTCTCTCTCTCTCTCTCTCTCTCTCTCTGGAATATTGACTTCACTTTCCACTTTCTAAGTCTTATTTGAAACTGACTAACTTAACACTTTTAACGCATATTGTAGCCTACAAAACTGAAATGGAAGTTGTAATACCCCTTCCTTCTCTTAACACTTTGAGGAATAGGTTAACACCTACACCACCCACTCACCTAAAGTTCTCACCAACCTACACCACCCACACACACCACCCACCTACACCACCGCTTTACTTATACCACCGCTTTACTTATACCACCCATCCACATACACCACCCACACACACCACCCACCTACACCACCGCTTTACTTATACCACCCATCCACATACACCACCCACACACACCACCCACCTACACCACCGCTTTACTTATACCACCCATCCACATACACCACCCATCAGCCTACACCACCCACCCAAAAAAAGCACCCCCCTACCTACACGGCCCATCCACCTACATCAAATACCAACCTGCACCACCCAGCAGCCTACATTATCCACTTACCTACAGCACCCCACTACCTACACCGCACACCCACCTACACAACCTACCCACCTACATCACCCATTAACCTATACCACCCATCCACCTACACCAGTGTTTTACCTACAACATCCACTTACCTACACTACCCACATACTTACACACCGCTCTTACCTACACAACCCACTTACACCACCCTCTTACCTGCACTTTCCACCCACCTACACTGCCTATCAACCTACACCATTCACCCACTTACTCCACTCTCTTATCTACACCTTTCACTCACCACCACCTACACAATCCGTCCACCTACACCACCCACAAACTTACACCACTCTACCATCTATACTGCTCACCCATCAACACTACTCTCTTACCTAAATCACTGACTCCAGTAACCACTGTCATGGTAATACAGAGATTATCCTCCCCGATCTCCAGCGTTGGTGTGATACAAATTTTATTTGCTCCCACCCTGCCAATAGCCATGTTAGGCTGGAGGTTTACCACTGTGTAACATTATTATCCTAGGAAAATAAGTCTGACTGTACTATGGCGGCCAGGAATTGTTAGCCACCCTTGTCCAACCAACTCGTGTATGTGGCATTGTCGCATTCACGAGCAGAGAAGTTGCCTTTGATGTATTTCAGTTGAAAAATATCCCTTCAGCTTTGGGCTTGTACTAATGGATAAAGCAATAGTAATATTTACTTTGAAGGTTTGACTCTAATAACACGAATATATCATATTGATTATTTAACCCTTACACTGCGGGCATGTTTCCCAGTGTTTTGCGTGTCCCGCGGGGTTATTCGGGCTCCGACAGACTCTCAAAAAATATTTGCCAAAAATCAGTTATTAGCCATAGAATATTAAAATTACATATGCTTATGGCACATACCGTCAGCTTTCTCCTGGGATGTTTGTTGAGCCTTCGTCGATTACCGTAGGACTTGTGGAGACCTCTGAAGTTGGGTAATGAAGTCTCCACTTTACACTTCCCAACAACCCGTAATATAATTACCACAGCCAGATATTAACACTATAAACACTACTCTATGATTATCAAGTAGTTTGGGATCCATACTCCAAAAAAAAACCGCTGTGAAAGCAATGAAAATTACGAGCGCGTATGACCTTCCCACTTGCGCTAGTTCGCTGTTGGTATTCTGTCATTTATTATTCATAAAACCCCTCACACTTTATATTTCTATTACTATATAACACTTATATATATCTGGAGTCTTTATCCATAAGTTTCCTTCAGTAGTATTAGTTTATTGTCACTGAAGTCATTCAATTTTTCATTCAGTAAAATACGTAGAGAGCCATGGATTCACTTTCACTGTTATAACATCAAGTGTTTGTACTCATATTCTTATATTACTAATTATTTACATTTCTATTTACATTTTCTATTGTATTTTCAATATTTACACTTCTATTTTACTTACACTATGTTATTCACTGTCACTTTCAGTAAGATAAAACTATATTACGCTGTTCAGTCATGTGTAATGTACATCCATTGCTTTCACTTGCTATTTACACATTATTTACACATTATTTTCACATTACTTTCCTTTCCCACTTGCACTTTTAGAACTACTTCTGGCTGTGGTAATAAAAGAAGCAGGTAACACAGAGGGGAACCTGACACTCAGCACACTGCCAAGAGGTGTGTTTGTGCTCAGGTGTGTGTCGGGTGGTATGTGCACACACCTGGCACCAGCGGATCGCAGCCTTCCTCTTGCCTGTGGCAGGCATTTGCACCAGTCTGTGCATGTACGCCCTCTCCTCATGTCTGTCGGGAAGTGTTACTGGATAGCGCCTTGGAGTTGCTGCTGTCACCCTACCATATTTTTCCAGCAGCTGCTGAACACAAGTCCTGGCGAACAACCTCAGGGAGAAGGACTTGGGTGGCTTGACCTTCATCTTGTACAGAATGAAGGCGTTCAGCATCGTCATGTCTATGAGATACAGAAAAACTTTCCTGTACCACCTAGTATTCTTCCTGAGGCAGTCGATCTCTCCAATCATCATGTCGGACTTGTCCACCAGCCGCATGTTGATATTGTAGTCTAACACAGCATCAGGTTTCCTCACAGGTTCGCCTGTCCTACAGTCGACCTTCCCACTGTTTGTCATTTCCCCCTTATGTACGGTGGTGAGCATGTGCACGACCCTCTTGTCATGCCACCATATTGCCAGCATCTTCTCAGACTTGCATAGGTGCACGTCTCCTCGTTGCGAGGTTCCTGGCTCAGGGAATTTAGGGAAGTGGGCACGATTACTCTTGACAGTGCCGCAGGAGCCGATGCCGTGCTCTGAAAGGTATTTGGCAACTTTCAGTGCTGTATAATAGTTGTCTGTATACAGCACATGATTCCCACCAAAGTACCTTTCAAGGAGCACTTTCACTTCACAGCCTGAGAAGCCAAGGGGGTGTGTTTTATCCAGATCGACAGTGCTGGCTGAATAAATGACGAAGTCAAGGATGTACCCCGTCTTACAGCCGCACAGTACAAAGAACTTGATTCCAAAGCGATGGCGTTTGCTTGGAATGTACTGCACAAACCTTAGACGTCCTCTGAACAAAACCAAGGATTCGTCAATGACAACCTTCTGAAAGGGGTGGAAGAATGTCATAAACTTATCCTTCATTCTGCTCTGGATCTCCTGGATCTTCCAGAGTGGGTCGGTTTGGGAAGGTACATCGTTGTCAGCAAAGTGCAGGTTTCCCATGATGTTCCGGAAATGATCTCTGGTCATGAACTTATTGAAGGTGGGTGAGGGTAGTAAGGGGTCCATGGACCAGTATTCTTCCAACTCATGCTTCTTTGAGTGTGGCATGAGAAGCATGAGGGCGAAGAACATATACAGCTCCTGCACTCCCAGCATGGACCACTGTTGCATCTTAGCTGCACCTGTACCACTTGCAGCACGTTGTGATTCATACCTGTTGGTCTCATCACATATGTGCTGCATGACTTCGCCATCTAGGAAGGCCAAAAGGAAGTCCACACACTCAGCATCCTCGTCAAGCGTGAAGGCGGGCTGTACTCCTGAGGAACTCTCGTCATAATCTAGATGTTCTGGAACAAAATCGGACCCTTCCATCCATGCGAAGGCGTCCAGGATTCCCTGTCATGGCGGTGTAGGGTGGATGAGGGTGGTGGGTGGCTGTGAAGCAGATTTACCACGTTCAAGGTCACTCGCACTGACCCTGGGTTGCCATACAGCACTAGCAGCCCTAATGCTACTAGGAACTCTACTTTTACTGGTCATGGATTTACCTCTTCCTCTACTGCCTGCCTTCACTGTTGATGCTGGTGGTGACTCTGACGACGAAGACTCCGGAGATAATTCAGCAGAAGAAGAGGAAGAAATGATTGTAGTGGAGTCTGGGAAACGGGGAGGTGAATCATCTCAGGACTCATGGCGGCCTGGGTCACGCGGAGCCATTGTTCTGGGGCTAACACGCCACCTTTTCACTCCCTTCCCAAATTCCTTCACTTGCTGCACTAACGGCTCCTTTCCCTTTGAGCTAGGGATAACTTTGGACATTGAAGCACTCGTACTAGTACTTTCTGGCACCATTTCCTCACCAGGCTCATCACACGAATCCTCCGAAGGGTGAAAATCACTATCCATCATCACCATTGATAATTCCGCTAGTTCACGTTCCACTGCAGAGTCTCTTTGTCCTTTTTTGCTTCCCTCACGAGTTTTTCTGGGTGTAGAGGTCACGGGGCCCTTTGCAATGGGCGCAGAAGTGGCAGAAATGGCAGGGCACGAGTGCGACATGCTTTGACCACAGCGGAGGACAGGGAACAAAATGCCGCGGCTTATCTGAGAAGGCAAGGGTTGACAGTGACAATAGGGCCGACAGCTGCTAACTTACATGCTAATAAATTATTGGTAGAAAATCTCGGCAATACATAAAGAAATAGGTAGTTCCAGCTGAATGTAAATGCCACTTAGGCTTCTCCCTTCCCTTCTGATATATATTTTTATTACAGAAATAGATTACAAGGCATAATTCAAAGGGGAAATTACCATAGTAATGTAGCGAATGAATGCATGTGAGGTGTTGTCAGGTGATAATTAGCCAGTTCCTGGTGTATAGCACTATCACTTACCTTATTATTTTTTTTTTGGTATATATTATTTTGTATAAGTATAGGGCAAAGGGCTTATTTCAATGGATGAAATCTGTGGAAAAAATCGGGGGAGATTTGCTTAGCGCAGTGCGGCCGGGAGGTGAGAGGACAGGGTAATGGAGGGGAGGTTGGGAGGGGAGTCAGGAACGGGAGAAAATCGCTAAAATGTCAACAATGGATGGGAGTACTGATGAGATTTGGAGTGCTGACTAGTGTTGGACATTGGCAGTACTGATAGATGATACAAGCCACCACTTGAAAGCCCGGGATAATTCAAAATAACATAGAATCACAAAAATGACGCCCCATGGTATGATCCATTGTGCCCGACCATCACTAAAGTGACACCCCGCGGTTAAAGGGTTAATAAGTGATAATGGAGGTGAATCTACTTCTGAAATCTTACAAGAAATATTGTAAACAATACAATATAAAAAAGGTCAATGTCTTAGCCTACCACCCTGCATCCAATGGGTTGATAGAGAGACAAACAAGAAAATATCGGATGTGCTACATCACATTCTTAGTGAAAATTATGCAAGCTGGGATGATTGGATTCCCACCACTGAAACATCAGTTAAAAGTAACAGGTCTAAAAGAGACACACCTCATTTCATTATCAACGGGGCAGACAAAAAGTTACCGTACGAGATTCTGGAAGGTGAAAATTTGACTGTATACAGTTATAAGAGTTATCCTAAACTCCGTTTCCATGAATTCCAAGAGATACACAAAATGGTGAAGAAACAGTTATCGAGATAAAAGGAGGAAATGACTGAGTCATTTAATAAAATGGCAAAAGAATCAACTATCAGCATTAGAGACATTGTCTATGGCAGGGGTTCTTAACCTAGGGTCCATGGACCCCTTGGGGGTCCATGGATGAGCTTCAGGGGATCCGTGAAGGTCAGAAAACTTGAGAACATTTTCGTGATGCCGTTTGGCATCATTAACTGACAAAAAAAATAAATAAATCGAGAGTCTTGAAGAATACTGGTGTTTATTGACACAACCCTACCCCCGTTTGGCAAAGAGAGCTGTGGGTGCGGTGATTTCGTTTGCTACTACATACCTTTGTGAGTCAGGGTTTTCAGCGCTTGTTTCTATCAAAACTAAAAGTCGAACTCAACTGGATGTCAACAATGACATGCGTGTTTCCTTGCCAAAGACCACTCCACAAATTCTTCTTATTCGAGCCAAACATACCTGTCACTGAAATGAACTTTTGAGCAGAATTAATGTTTAGTTTTGTTTAATTTGCACAAGTTGGATGTATTTCATTTTTTTATCAAATGGCCACTAGCTTTTCCATGGAAGAGTGGGAAACAGTTCTTTGTAAAGACAGTTTTATACTTTGTGTATGTCATACACTGCGTGAGGCAGTTTCAATAAAATAAACTACATTCATTGCAAGCAAAATGCTGTGTTTGTGCTTATGTGCATTTTTGTAGGGAAGGGGTTCATAGCTTTCACTAGATTCTCGAAGGGGTCCGTGACTCAATAAAGTTTAAGAACCGCTGGTCTATGGTATCATTTACATTAGAAACAATAAACTGTCAGCGAAATTTGAAGGCCCATACAGAGAAATTAAGAGAACAGCCAATAATGTAGTAATTAAATCACTGTCGAGTGGCGAAGAAAAGCAAAATCATGTTGAACATTTTAAAAAGGTCTCAGTACTATAGCCAGGAATTATGTACCCTGGGACACAAACGAAAAACTGAACACAAACGATGAGAGTAAACTAGAAGGAACTGATGCATACAGAAATATATTAAAATCGCATAACAAACAAACAAAAATAGGTGCAACTGTTGCTACAAATGCCACAGTACAGCAAATGCATGATCTAGGTATTGATTTTAATTCCTTCTATAAGTGATACAAAAAAGGATAAAGTTATTGTTCTCCAAGAGCCAGTTTACATTGCGCATCATCACTATCATCGACCTCCGTATAACTGGATTAGCTAATTAATAGATTTTTTTGTTTCGGTAGGTAACGATGACGGAACTTATGTCATGGATTCTCATCTATATAGCAAGAGGATCAGCACACTTAGACCCTTAATAGCCCTAACAGCCTCAACAGCAATTGTAAAAGACATGAGTACCGAAATTATTTCGGATATTTTATATGAATTACCGGTAATGTTGGAGAACATTGCTAAGCCACTGATTACATTGGAAACAATAATAAGTTCTGCTTCAGAAGCTGATAACACAATGGAAGTGACTAAATTCATGAAGTTAGCAAAATGGAGATTAGAACAAGCTAAGACTACAATGCTCATCATGATCCAAGATATCCTATCACGTTAAAATGAGACACTTAGGGACATGAACATCTTAAATACACGTGAGAAGCGCGGTTTGTTCAACCTTGGAGGTGCAGTTCTAGGGAATATATTTTGATTGGTTACGCAAAAAGATCTTCAAGGAATAAACAACAAATTTAATAAGATAGTTCAGGTATTAACCCGTCATGTCCCGAGGTTTTCCGCACCTCTGACATCCCCCAGTCCCAAGCCTTTTTGGAAATTTTTTTTTTTGGCTAAAACTTCCGCTTTGGTTGAGAAACGAAGGAAAATCACCAAGAAAGGGCTTACCGTGGTCTATAAGTGGTCGGAACAGGTGAGGTCCCCCGCGCCAGGTATTGTATTCTTTCATTGACGTGTCAGGCGCTCACATTTTCTATGGTAGGGAATACTGGGAGAAACAACACACAACACCTCTATATTTATTGAATTTGAACTAATAAACAACAACAGTAGGAATATAATGGATTTCAGACACATATATATGAAAAATAAGAATTGTACCATCGCGCGAGCATAGCGAGTTAGGTCCGAGTCGTAACATGCTATATGCTAAGTTTCTTGTATCAGTCAACATATCATTTTTTCTACTTGTATACTTCTGTTTCAATGACATTTTACCAATTTCTACTGTTTGTAAGTGTTTTCAGATGTTTTCATTCGTTATGATGACATGCAGCATAAGTTTAGCGCACATCAGCTTAGTAAGCTCACTCGCTATGACTCGTATTTCAACATACCCAATTGTTTTATCACTTTCCTATTATTTTACCCTTTACATAGAACCTTTCCTCCACCACTGTAAATGCTTTCAATTATTTACATTCATTACGAGGGCATTTAGTGATATGCTAACGCATATTCACGTAGCAACCACAATCTCAAACACTCGTGTTTCATCTACTTTATTTATTCACTCCATTTATACTTTCCCACTTACATTACCCACGTTTACACCTCTATACTGCACTGTACATACTTACTGACATTATTTATTCAAGTGAGCGTCAGAATATCGCATGAAAATACCCTTGCAATGAATGTTTCGACCAACATAATACTCAAACACTTATATACTAATTCTTCACATATATTACACACTTTCCCACTTGTTGACTTCTATTTTCATTATTACGGGCCTTATTCATTCAACTGAGCATCAGGATATCGCATCTCTATACACACGCTATAAATATTTTGACTTAGAATATATTTCAGCACTTACAATAATTTGAACTTATATTATACCCGTTAGCATTTCCAATAATAATAATTACATATTTACGGGCCGTATTTATTGCACTGAGCGACAGAATATCGCATCATAAAACCCTCGCTATGTATGTTTCCACTTACAGCATATTTATACACTTACATATAATTTTTGCACTTATGTTATACCCGTATACACTTTATACTAATATCTGGAGATCAACATGACTGATAATTTCACTGAGCGTCTGTTTGTCGCATTTACTTCATAGTTTCAGCGTCCTATCGCATTCTCACATCAGAATTGCATCAACGTGTGATATTCGCTGAAACATGGGTGAATACAGAGACCCACATCACACTCCACGCACTCATAGCGGGTGTCCTTCCTCTGTGTCGTGAGTCTCACCTGGGAATTGCTACACACGTGACACCTGCGTTGGAGCCTAGGTCTGTTTGGCTGGGGAGGGATAGGAGTGGGGAAATGGCGGCCGGATATTCTCAGGGGAGTTTGGGCAATAGGGGCAGTACAGGTGCGATGTTGGGGCCTTTCAACAGCACAACGTGCAAACATCTCTCTTGTGAGCTCCCTCACAAACCCTTCAAAGGTTTCCTGAACTCCTGTTGTCATGGCGTGAAGGTGGTGGCAATTCAGAGCAGTGATGTCTAGCAAGTGAAAGAACAGTTTCTTATACCACTTCATCGTGGTCCTGGCACACTCTACCGTCGATATCATGGAGTCTGACTGGTCCACCAGGCGCATGTTTATGTTATAGTCCATGACACACTCAGGTTTCCAAATGTGACGCCTGTTCTCGCTACGGTAATCTACGGAATCAGTATGGCGCATCAAGGGGCAGTGAACCGTTGACAAGAGGCTTTCTTCTCTATTGTGGTTCCACACAGTTGCAAGGATGTTGTTGGCTTTGAAGAAGACAACCTCATTCCTGGCAAGTTTCTGCCCTACCTTGGCCATGTGACGCCGGTTCACCTTCACGGTTCCACAGACTCCTGTTTCATGTGTGTGAAGATAACAAGCGAGAAGAGGGCTAGTGTACCAGTTGTCCAGGTAAAGGACGTGACCACGATGAAGGTAGTCTTCTATCATTGTCTTTACCACTGCTCCCGACAGTCCAATACTTCGATCTTCTATTATGTCTGTCTGTGCACCGGTGTACAAGACTATGTCTTGCACGTATCCAGTCCTACAGTCGCACATAACAAAGATCTTGAACCCAAAACGGTGCCTTTTGCTGGGTACATACTGCCTAAATGAAATATTACCTCTCCACAACACGAGACTCTCGTCTATGATGAGGTCTCTATAGGGATAAAATGACGAACGAAAGGTTTGCCTCAGGTGATCAAAGACCAACCTAATTCGCCTCATTTTATCTGTGTCGTTCGCATTTGCAGGATCATGAGCATCATAGAAATGAAGGAGACTTAGAATTTGTTGAAACCGATTACAGCTCATCACTTGCCCAAATATTGGGGTAAACATAACAGGGTCCCTTGTCCAGTAAGCAGGAATTCTGTTCTTTCGTATAATACCCATCAAAAGGACCAGGGCAAAAAATAAGAACATTTCTGAAAGGGAGACAGGGTAATCATATATGATAGAATGCCTACTTCTTGTTCCCAATCTTTCACTCTCAAGGCACTGGGTGCTTGCAAAAAGGTTGGTTTGGTAAACAATCTGCTCCACGAATGCCTCACTAAAAAACAGGTGGAAAAAATCCAACCTGGTGGAATTACGGGAGCAATGCAGCCAGAGCGCCCCTGCTCAGTGAAGGGATGAATGAGGGGAGAAAAATCACTCCCATCCTCCCAATTCCATCCCACAAATCCCTCGTCCCCATCATCCCCATCACCGCCTTCGTCTGGGTGGGGAGGAGATCTTGGTGGGGGAGGTGGGGGAGAAGGAGTGCGGAGGGCTTCCCCACTGTCACTCCTCTTCCCTCTGCCTTTACCCTTTCCCTTTCCTTTTCCATTACCCTTACAGCCTTGAGGAACATTAGGGGGCTGTGGGGATGAAGTAGGGGAATATTGGGGAGCATAAGATGTGCTGGGGAGTGGTTCCTCTCCACCTTCCCCCTCCATGACAACACCACGTGATTTCTCACGCACCCTAGCTCGACCACGTGTTAGAGGATATTGGGGAGCATAAGACGTGCTTGGGAGTGGTTCCTCCCCACCTTCCCCCTCCATCACAACCCCACATGATACTGAATGCACCCGCACTCTCCCACGTGATACAGTACGCCACCTCACACTACCTAGGGAGAGCAATAACTCACTCACATCACTCTCATTTTCCCTAATCCTCCTTGCACTTTCCCTTTCACTCCCCACTCCCTCCACGGCACTTCCTAACTCCCCAAACAAAATACTAGGCCCATACCTGCTCATCCGACGTGGCGTGCGCTCTGGGCCACGATGAGTTATTACCTCACGTCCATACCACATGGCAGCACGTCCCACGACTCCGTCCTCGTCCTCATCATCGAAACCTGGTTCCACATCATGCTGGGGCTGGGCATAGGATGTTGCATGTGGTTTCTTGGCCGGCTGCCCCTCTCTAGCAGCACTGTAAGTCACGTACTGCCGCTTCCTGGGAGATGGGACTTCTTCATCACTGCTGGTGGTTTCTTCCTCCTCTGGCTGCACATAATCTTTATCCACAACCTTGCCGTCCAGTGGGGAATCACTGTTGCCTGTAAAGACGTACAGGGCGGCTTGAATTTCGCCCTCTGAGAGACCTCTCTTAGCCATGTCTGAGCAGGACTGTTGCTACCAGGTGAGTGGACGAGCGGCGGGTTAGCGCGGGTCATGTGGGGTCGCCGAGTGTCCCTGCCTGATGGCAGGTAGGGGAAGGTCATGCGAGAATACGTACCGCAAATCAAGTGCGAAATGTGAAAATTGTTGAAATTATGCACTTTGCAATTGCATGACATACCAGTACGTCGCCAGGACTGGCTAATGCAAATCGTTGCAACGTACCCATACGTCGACGGGACGGGGCAGGTAAACATATCAACAGAAGCTAGCTGACAATCAAAACACGGCAATGATGACGATTGTGAAAAATCCCAGAAAGACAGAAAGGATAACTCAAGAAAATGTGGACAAAATAGATGCAGTGAAAGAGAATATGACACTTTTCAACACTTCTCAGGAGTCATGGGACATATTGACATAATAATACTTCAGTTAGACAACACCGTGGCTTATTTCCAGTTTACGACCTACGTCAAGTAATCAGTCAAGGCATCCATAAATATGTTTTCAAGCCTTTGTTTCAGGACAGGTATCTCCTGCTATATTATCCATATTTAGAAACGACTCTAACACCAACATCAGTAATAGTTCCTGTGCCATTCATTATAGATAATCTGTTCACAGTTTATCGAATATTTTTTCATGCAAGGAAGAAGCAACCGAAGGCCAGGAGCCCATAAACTGTTCTTTCCCAGGAAAAAAAAAAAAAACAATACACAAGAGATCCATATTCAAGATCCATTCATTTCTAGATGCCTGGACACAATGCATTTGAAAGACTGCAGATCATAGGAAGTAGGAAATACAGACAGAGGGAGACAGCTCCAAAGCTGACCTGTTTCATAAATGATGGGCTGGGAGTAACGGATAACTCTTGCATTAGAGAGCTGGACAGAAAAGGGAGGAGAGTTTGTTACTAGATGGGTGCTATGTGCCCGTCGTAGAGGTGGAAGGATGCAAGCAGAAGTTCAGAGGAGCAGTGACCATTGAAGTAGCAATAGAAAAGAGATAAAAATGCAACAGTGCGGCAAAGAAACAGAGGTTGAAGGGAGCCAGTAAGAGGAGGAGAGTTAATGAGATGAAAAGCTTTTGACTCCACCCTATTGAGAAGAGCTGTATGTGGGGAGCCTTCCCACACATGAGAGTTGTACTCTACACAGGGGCGATTAAAACCCATGTATAAAGTCAACAACTGTGTAGGGGTAAGGAAGGTACGGAGTTGGCTTAGCACATCTAATTTCTTGGAAGCAGATTTTACAAGATGTGTAATATGATCTTTCCAAGATAAGTCCCGAGAGAATGAAACCTCAAGTATGTTTAAGGATGATGCAGGATTGAGCTGGATATTACTGAACATTAGTGGGTACTCATGTTGAAGATTGTGTTGGATTGATAGGTGTAAGGACTGAGTCTTTGATGCATTATAAACAACAAGAATATTTTTACCCCAGACAGAAATACGAGCCAAGTCAGACATTAGATGTGCCATAGCCTTATCTCTTGTTTGTTGAAGTAACTTTTTTTTTTTTTTTTTAATAACAGAACAGAGAAAGGAAAAACAAAAGAAAAAAAATAATAATCCATACACCAGATTACTAGTGTCCTCTGTTCATAAACTATCTGTAACAGTTAGACTTGAACAGCTGTAGGTTGAAGTTTGGAGGGAAACAACTCTGGGGATGCGAGTTTCAAAAAGATGCAGTTTGGGGAATGAAAGAACTCTGATAGGCAGAAGTTCTGCAATATGGCTGAGTGACATTCCAGTCATGAGCTCTACCAGATGCCTGTGTAGCACAAGGGAAGGCATGGAAAGGTGGCACCATGGATGCAACTTCATCTGAGCATTTGCCTTAACCCGCGCCGTCCCGAGGACGTACTTCCACGTCCTCACGTTTTGTCACAGCCAGTCCCGAGGACGTACTTCAACGTCCTGCAATTGCAAGGTTCATAATTTCCACAATTTTCAAAATTCGCAGGAGATTTTCGTTTCGCCCGGGTACCCAAGCCTCCCCTACCTGCCGCCAGGCGGGCAGCGTCCTAGACCCCGCGTGACCCGCGCTCGCCCTTGTCTCGGTCACTCACCTGCCAGCAGTGACCCAGGTCAGACATGGCGCGGAAAGGTCTCTCAGATGAGCAAATTGCATCCGTCCTGGAAGCCTTCACTGGAGACAGTGATTCTCCACTCGATGATGATGTGGTGGATCGCGATTACGTCCAGCCAGAGGAAGAAATAAGTAGCAGTGATGAGGAGGTCCCTTCGCCCCGAAAAACGCGGTATGTGACATACCGTAAGGCAAGGGAAGGCCAGGCTGCTCCCCAACCACGTGCACAGCTATCTCTCCATCACGATTCTGATCAGGACGAGGATGAGAACGATGAGGATGACGGAGGGCTAGGACGTGATATCGCCGAGTGGTTGGGAAAGGAAAAAATATCACCACGTGGATCAGAAGGTGGGGCGAGACGACACCTAAGGTATGGTTCAAGTACTTTGTCTGGGGAAGTAGCAAGTGGTGTGGTGGGATTGCTGGGAGAAAGGGAAAGTGTTGTGGTGGCAGCGCGGGGTGAAAGTGAGAGTGGTGTGGGGGTAGTGCGGGGTGAAGGGGCCAGTGGTGTGAGGGAGGCAGCACGAGCACGTGGAGCTCGTAGGCCTAGGGGAGAGGAGGTTGAGTCACTCCCCAGCACTTCTTTCACCCCTGAATATGCCCAAACTTCCTCCCCACAGCCCCAGGATGTGGGGAAAGGAAAGAAAGGGAAGGGAAAGGGCAAAGGAAAAGGGAGAGGGAAGAGAAGTGCGAGTGATGAGAGGCGCCGCTCTCCACCTCCCCAACCTCCCCCACCACCCTCACCTCCCCACCCTGACGAAGGGGACGATGGTGACGTGGCTGGAGACGGTGGTGTCACGTGGAACTGGGAGGATGGGAGTAATTTTACTCCCATCATTCACCAGTTCACTGAGGAGTGGCGGTCAGGTTGCACGGCTCCAGGTGTAAATGCTGGGTCGTCACGTTTAGATTTTTTCAACTTGTTTTTTGATGAGGCGTTTGTTGGGCGCATAGTAGAACAGACAAATATATTTTCACAATCCCAGCGCCTTGAAAGTGAACGCCTAGGAACCACAAGCAAGCATGCAGAACAGTATGACTTTCCTGTGACTATATCAGAGATGTTCCTATTTTTGGCCCTGGTAATCTTGATGGGTGTGGTGAAGAAAAATCAAATTCCTGCCTATTGGACAACGGACCCAATCATCCTAACACCTTTCTTTGGAAAGGTGATGGGTCGTAATAGATTTCAGTTTATTCTCAGCCGCCTCCACTTTTTTGATGCAGATGATCCAGCCAATGCAATTAACACCGATAAAATGAGGAGAATTAGGCTGGTATTTGATCATTTACGGGAAATGTTCCGCTCCTCATTTTATCCCTTCAGAGACCTCGTCATAGACGAGAGTCTTGTGTTGTGGAGAGGCAATATTTCCTTTAGGCAGTATATACCCAGCAAGAGACACCGTTTTGGGTTCAAGATCTTTGTTATGTGTGACTGTAAGACTGGTTATGTGCAAGACATAGTCTTGTACACGGGCGCACAGACAGATATAATAGAAGATCGGAGTATAGGACTCTCTGGGGCCGTGGTGAAGACAATGATAGAAGAGTACCATCATCGTGGTCATGTTTTGTACCTGGACAACTGGTACACTAGCCCTCTTCTCGCTAGGTTCCTCCACCAACACGACACCGGAGTCTGTGGTACAGTCAAGAGAAACCGTCGCCATATGGTCAAGATAGGGAGGAAACTTGACAAGAATGAGGTGGTTTTCTTCCAGGCCAATAACATCCTTGCAACCCTGTGGAACCACAACAGGGAAGTTTGCCTCCTATCAACTGTTCACAGCCCTCTGATGCACCGCACAGACTCCGTGGATCACCGTAGCGAGAGGAGGCGCAACATATGGAAACCAGAGTCTGTACTTGCCTATAATCTGAACATGAGGCAAGTTGATCAGTCAGACTCGATGATTTCAAGTGTTGACTGTGCCAGGACAACGATGAAGTGGTACAAGAAACTCTTTTCCACTTGCTCGACATCACGGTCCTGAACGCCCACTACCTGCACGCAATGACCACCGGAGTATCCGAGACCTTTGAGGGGTTTGTGAGGGAGCTGGCACGTGAAATAATCGCCAAGCATGCCCAGGAAAGACCCCCACACCGCCCCCGCGCCCCCCGTGCTGCTCAGACTCCCCTACGTCTTGCAGCCCGCCACTACCCCAGCGCAATCCCTTCCGAACCAAACTGTCAGAACCCCAGCGTCGCTGCCATGTATGTAAGCACTCGACAGTCAGACCATCAACGCAGAGAAAAGACACAAGATACGAGTGTGTCGAGTGCAATGTTGCGTTGTGCCTTCAGCCTTGTTTCAAGGAATACCATAATCTCGTACACTTCTGAAACTGTGTGGGAAGGCGAAATGACGCTCATGATAATGGTAAGGCCAGTCAGTAGGTGCTAAGTCAAATATAAAGTTGAAACGGGTGTTATTTTTTCAGAAAAGTAATGTATAAGATGAGAATTAGTGTAAGTGGAAAGAATTGTTATCAAAACTACACCCACTGTGTAAATCTGGTCAGTAAATATGTGATAGCAAGGTAATAAAGTGGAAACGGGTGTAATGTTAGCATGAATAAAACGTATAAGTTGAACATTACTGTAAGTTGTCATAATTGATGTCACGAGTACACCCACATTCTGGTCAGTAAGTATGTGATAGGAATTATATACAGTGGATGATGTTGTAATGTTAGTAGTAAGGTATTTTATAAGTTGATTACTTGTGTAAGATGAAACAAATGATATCACGATAACACTCCCTGTGTAAGTACGCGCAAATATGACGCTAAGTTCCATCGTACGTTCAGAAATGATGTAATATCAATTATATCAAGTGTTTACATGTGCAATGTTAGTGTAGAATAATTATATAAGTAAAAAAATAGGTTGTAAGTTGAATTAGTTGTCATAGCGACTTCACCGTGTGTGTTACTATGCGCTATTATTACGCCATATATTTACGTAAGGCCTGAAATAATCTCAAAACAGTTCTATAAAGTTGAAAAGTGTATAATAATATTAGAAAGGTATTATGTTAGTAGAAAAAGCACAATACGAGTTGAAACATCAGTCACAGCGAGTTCACTCACTACGTAAATTAGCGCTAGCATTACGCTAAATGTTATCAAAAGGCCTGTGAATACGTAAAAACAGTTCAATATAATGTAAAATGGTATAATGTTATTGTAGAAGTATTATGTAAGTAAAAAAAATTATATGTATCATGATTTTAGAATGTTAGCGATTCATGGGAACCAAGTTGGCCGATTTTGATCGTTTCTCACGATGGTGCAATGGTTATTTCTGCTCTATTTTTGTATAAAATCCAATATACTCTTTTATCACATGTTTTTATGTTTGTAATAAATTCATTTCTACTTACTTTCATTGGTTTCCCAAACTTATAATACCATAGAAAACGTTTGATGCTCACACCGCATAGGGAGAACACGGGGCCAGGTGGGACCAAGGCATACCTGGTTATGCTAATTAGGGACCCCAGGGACCACTTTCTTTGCCACCGGCCATTGTTTCTGACCAAAAGCGAAAGTTTAAGCAAAAAAAAAAAAGGTCGAAAATTGCCCGGGATTGGGGGGTACCACTGGTCGAAAAGTTGCCGGGACGGGGCGGGTTAAAAATATCTGTAAAATAATGCAAGGGAGGCAACATTCCTTCTTACTTGTAGAGGAGGTAGTTTATTTGTAATGGCAGGGTTGTAAATTCTAACAGCCTTGTTCTGAATTTTGTCTAATCGTTATAATGCAAACTCTCCACATCCATTACACAAGGGTGAGCAATATTCAAGCTGAGAGCGCACATGACTTATAAATTATAGCTAACTGCTTGTCAGTGAAGAATTTACAGACTCTGTACATTAATCCATGTTTCTTTGAGGCGGTTTTAGCAAGTGATCTAACATGAGAGGTCCAGCTGAGGGCATTGTTAAGTGAGACATGGAGAATTTCAATACTTTTGGAGATGGGAATACTGCTGAGATGGACGTTGCGGGAACGAAATGGAAAGGTGAAGGGTGGAATCATCACCATATGGGTGGGTAGGATTAGATATGGAACATAAAAGATCATTGATGAATAAAAGGAAGAGAGTTGGTGATATGACAGAGCCATAAGGAACATCACTGTTGACAGATCTAGAAGAATGATGGCTGTCTACAACAGCAGCTACAGAACAACCAGAAAGGAAGCTTATAGATGAAGGCACAGACAGAAGGATAGAAACCGTAAGAAGGCAGTTTGAAATTAAAGCTATATACCAGACTCGATCGAAAGACTTTATGATGTCAAGTGCAATGGCAAAGCTTTCAGCAAAGTCACGAAAGGAGGATGACCAGGAGTCTGAAAGGTAGGTGAGAAGATTGTCAGCGGAGCGTCGCTGATGGAACCCATACTGACGAAAACTTTTGAGACAGGATGTTAAAGCAATTGAACGATAGTTAGAGGGTTGGGAATGGACACTCTTCTTCGGGACTGGCTGAATGCGAGCAAACTTCCAGCAAGAAGGAAAGGTACAAGCTGATAGGCAAAGGCGAAAGAGTTTACCTAGGCAGGGTGTAAGCACACAAGCATAGTTCTTGAGGACAAAAGGAGGGACTCCATCAGGCCCATATGCCTCGTTAGTATTGAGGCCAGTGATGGTAGAAAATACATCAGCTGAAGAAATTTTAATGTCAGCCATGAGGAAGTCAGAGGGGGGAAGTGGTGGAGGAACAGCACCGGAATCGTCTAAGGTGGAATTGGAGGAGAAAGTCTGAGCGGGGCTATTTTCCCTGCAGCCAGCCCATGAGGAGGACCTGCCCCTGACTGACCCTTCCCTGGAATGATGCCGCAGTCCCCTCCTGATGGCGAAGAACCCCGAAGTGGACCACAGCCCCCGGGTCTCTGACAGTGTCCCCAGCTCCCTGGGTCAAGACCCATCCTACTCCCGGCCAAGGCAATGTGGATCCTCCACCCACCGGCTCAGAAGGCATCTGGAGGAGTTGTTTGGCTCCAACCCCGCCAGACAGACCTCTGCCCCCAACCCCCAGTATCTGAGGCCCTTCATCACGCCCATGTGGGGCAACATCAACCTACCTGGATTATACGTGACTCAGGTGTGGATCAGTATGTGGACATATAGTAGAGTGCCAAAAGTGGATTCATTAAGTGACCGTGTCTAGACAGTGACTTAAAGTGCAGTGTGATATAAGTAAGGCTCCCATACCCGAAGTAGTGATATTATTACTCAGCACCCCCCCCCTCTCTCCGTTGCACCAATGCCAACCTAGACTTTCCACTCCCCCCCCTTTTTGTTCCCATCAACAAGATCAAGTGAGTGCGTCCCCCCCCCAGTGATCATAACAATGTTGGACATAAGACCTCTCATGTGACCAGGAGCCAGTAATCCTAGAGACTGAATACGAAAAATAACACCGAGGCATCTAGAATCATATTGTGAACTGTACCACTCCATATTGTGAACTGTACCACCCTGACTTGTGAACTGTGACAATCAGGTATCCTGTGACATATGCTCACCTCTTCTCAGCAGCCCAAGAATTGATGAATCAGAAATATTGTGAGACATCCTATTGCCCTTGTGTAAGATTAGTGAATATACGTGTAAGGTGTTGCCTTGAGTCTTTATGCCCTGTTCCTTCTATATTTGTAGTATCAACCCGGTCTTGAAAAGAACCCAATACTAGGCCAGGCATTCTTAGGACGGGAAGCCGCCCTAAAAACACCTAGCATAACACTGGTGCACAACGGTGGTTCTTGACCGGGCAGAATTAGATTAAAGGAGGAACAAAAATAGGGAAAATACCAATATGGCGTCCAAACCACACGTTCAGCTACCCAAATTCGAACAAGAGCAATATGATATCCATACATATTTATCAATCATCAAGCCGCTGCTTAATGTCAGGTTCGAGGATAATAGGAAAAAAATTGCTGTGATGTTACCACTGCTGGGCAAGGCAGCAGCCACCATTGCCCGCAAAGACGTCCCCAACCTATCCTGGGCCAATGGGGTGCTTCTGAAAAGCTTAGTATTCCGGTAGATGTCGCCAACACTGGGACACACACATTCCCTGCGCTATTTAAAAATCATATTTTTGTTTGTTAAATATCTACACTGTTGTGTGAAAATGTGAATCATAGTAATGTCATATACCGTAATATTAATAATACAAATAGAACACGTATATATAACCTAGCGTAAATTGTTTATATTTATCATAAACGGAAATTAAAATATCACTGATGGCATATGATGGCAACCTGCCATTTCAGTGGTCCTATATTATTTATTTTCTGCTACATTTAGTACAAGTTAAGTTCTTAATACATAGTTTGTTCAGACTGTAAAATACGCCTAGTAGGTATCTTGACTCATTCAGCCTCTATGTGGGCAGAAATTTAATGTTGAGTAAATACTGGGACTCAACATTTTGCTAACTCCCTTCACCCATGCACACCACAAGACCCGTGTTGCCACGGTTAGAGAAGGCTGTGGTGTTGCCCCCTCAGACCCTCCAAAGCAATTACAGTATCTTACTTTATCTAACCTAACCAGACCATAAGTAGTCTAAAATGTATTATTTTAAGCATTACTCCTCGTGCATTTGTTTTGAAAACAAATCTTTCGTCAAAAAGCTTAAACACTGGACTGTGTTGTGTGCATGCGTGAAGGGAGTGAGCAAAATATTGAGTCTCAGTATTTACTCAGCATTAAATTTCTGCCCACATAGAGATTGAATGAGTCAAGATACCCACTAGGCTTAATTTACAGTCCGAACAAACTATGTATTAAGAACCGAACTTGCACTAAATGTAGCAGAAATTAAATAATGAAGGACCACTGAAATGGTGGGTTGCCATCATATGCCATCAATGATATTTTAATTTCCGTTTATAATAAATATAAACAATTCACGCTACGTTATATACATGGGTTCTATTTGTACTATTTATATTATGGTATATGACATTACCATGATTCACAGTTTCACACAACAGTGTAGATATTTAACAGAGAAAATGAGCTTTTTAAAAAGCGCAGGGAATGTGTTTGTCCCAATGGTGGCGACATCTACTGAAATGCTAACTTTGAAAGCACCCCATTTCACGCCAATGGTGACAGAAGTAGTCACGCCCTCTCTCGGGAAAGTAGTAGCATTATCACAATTGTATAACCTAACATATGGCTGGAACCTGGATGATACACTGATCCAGGCAATGCGGCTTGTCACCGCTGCATACCTGGAAGCAAACGCAGCGACCTGGGAACAACACACTTTCAATACCTTGATTAGAATCCTCCCCAACATGGTCAAGGAGCACTTCACAGTTCACGACCCAATGGGGGATCTAGACAGGGATGTCCAGCTGATACAATGGCTGTTAACCTCCCAACAAATGAACGTGGTTAGCTAGTTCCCAACCAACAACCCAACACCGCATGACAAACCTCGATCCTCACCAACCCACATCAGCCCCATGCCAGTGCCTCCCCCACTCACGGCCTAAACTCCAAGGAAACGTCCCAGTCAGAGGGAGAACCAGAACCTCATATCGATCAACCCCTGGGAATTCTTTGCATGTAGCTACCGATGCCCGCTCCGTGACAAACAGAAGCAGCTCAAGGCTGCCTGGCGAAAAAGGAACATCCCGGGGCAACACAAGGTATCCTTCCTGGGAGACAAGGACCCTGGGGATGATACCCCACCCATGGAAAACACCATCAAGGAGGAACCGGAACCAGAGGACGAAGACACGCCCCCAGCAGCTGGATTTTTAGGACTGCCCCCGCACCTTCCCACGGTGGTGGGGGCTGCCTCTCGCAAGTATCCCCCCCCCCAGTCTATGACAAAATGAGACTAAACGGGGTAAAAGCGAGGCTGCTGGTCGACGCGGGAGCAGCCAGATCCTGCCTCTACAGCCACTTCTACTCCCGTCACAAGTCTACCTTCGGCATGCTTTTTCCCATGTCTGCTCAAATCATAGATGCGGGGCATGGCCCCCTGCTTATCCATGGGGAAACACGGGCCCTACGTGCCCTCACTCACCAGCACACCTCCACTCAACACAAATTTATTATCTTTGACTCCACTTGCCACAACTATGACAGATACATGGGGCTGGATCTTCTGCAAAAATTACGTACCACAATAGACTGCCACAAGTGGCAGCTTCAATTCAGCAAGACTCCAGCCCCTGCCCCCCAACCCTTGAAAGCAGTATGCACCTGCCCCCTGCCCCCGACACCCACATTCCCGCCCCCCCTCTTGTCTTCCCCCCCTTCCCCCACCCCTACTCCCCCCCTTTGTTCCTCCCTGTCCCCGCCCATGCCACACACACCCCGACCTCCACTCCCCTCCCCACCTTTCCCGTCACTATCACCTCCACCACGACAGTTCCTCCGCATCACAATGCTTGGCTTTCCTGAACAGGCCCACTGGAACATCCGTCCTCTTCTCCCCGAGACTGCTGCCAGGAACACTCTCGTCCTGTCTCCTACCCCCCACCTTCCTACCTCCGCACAACGCGGCAGTGAGAATCGGGAACATCTCCATGACCCCACTCACGCTACCCAAGGGGCTTGTTGTGGGAGAGATGGAAGAAGTAGACCCATGCTCCACCCCCCCTCCACCCCACCCCCTTACCCCCCATACCTGATTACCTTTCTACCCACCAAGCCGACACCCTTTGCCACCTCCTCCTAGACTTATAGGACCTTTTTGTGGCAGGCCCCTCCGACATCGGCCACACCACCTACCTGATGCACCAAGTACACGCCACAGGATCACCAGTCTGCCAACCATCCAGACAGAAAAACCCTAAACAGCAGGTGGAGGATGACCGACAGGTCCAGGAAATGTTTGATGCTGGCGTAATCTCACCCTCCACCAGCCCTTGGTCCTCCCTTGTCGTCCTCGTCCAAAAGAAAGACGGTACCATGCACTTTTGTGTCGACTACCGCCGCCTTAATGACATGACCATCAAAGATGCCACCCCTTTCCTATGATAGATGACTCCCTCCACTCCCTGTACGGAGCCTCCTGGTTCTCCACACTAGACCTCCAGTCGAGTTATTGGCAAGTCCCTGTGCAACCCGAGAACAGAGAGAAGACGGCATTTTCCACTAGCAATGGAAAGCATTACAAATTCAGTGTCCTGCCCTTCAGCCTCTGCAATGCCCCAGCAACATTCTCCCGATTGATGGAGTCCTTCCTCAGCTGCCTGACTTGGGGGAGTTGTCTGGCATATCTGGATGACGTTATTATCTTGAGAAAGATATGGGCTGATCACCTCCATCGTCTCGGAAGAGTATTCCAGTGGACCGGCAGGCGGGCCTGAAGCTCCGGCCCTCCAAATGTGTCCTGGCAGCCTGGACCATCTCTTTCCTGGGGCACATGATCTTACAAGATGGGACTGCACCCAACCCGGACAAGCTGCACACTGTTGTCGACATTCCCCCACCCCGGGACGTCCACGAAGTTCGGGCCATCCTGGGTCTTGCTTCCTATTACCGGTGATTCATGAAGGATTTCGCTGATATCGCCAAGCCTCTTCACGACTTGACCCCAAAGGGAGAACCCTTCAATTGCACCAGTGAATGACAGGAAGCGTTCCAGGCACTGAAGCGCAAGCTCACCACTGCCCCAATGGTCATCCTCCATGACTATACCCTACCCTTCCAGCTGCACACAGACGTTTCCTTGATGGCCATCGGCGCCATCCTCGTCCAAGTGCAAGAAGGGCGGGAACACATCACCTGTGCCAGGCGCACCTTAAATCATGCGGAGCAGAATTATGCTGCCACTAAGAGGGAGTGCCTGGGCATCCTCTGGTCCTTGGAGCACTTCTGGGCTTACCTCTCTGGCATCCACGTCACCATCATCACTGACCATCAGTCACTCCAATGGCTCCGCCAATCAGACACCCATAACATCAACCTCACTAGATGGAGAGATACCCTAGAAGAGTTCGACTACGAAATCTACCACCCTGGCAAACTCCACACTAATGCCGACACCCACTCCTGCCTTCCCATCCAAGCACTCCAGCCCGTATTGGAGATCCTTGTGCAATGGCATAGTAAGGACCGGCCACCTTGGATCCCACTCCATCTGTTCACCAAGCTGCAGCAACAGGACGACCATCTTTTCACTCCATCTGGGCACATCATCCTTGCCCCTGACACCGCCCGGGACGCCATGAGACATCTTCATTCCAGCAACGGGATCCACCTCAGGACGAAAAGGCTCCTGCAGATATTCAACGACACCTATTGGACCCCCAATCCCTCCCTGCTAGCCAAGCAGACCGCCCAAATATGCCAAGCATGTGCCCTGGGCACATGCTATCTGAGGACATGGTGGGGCCTCTACCACCCAAAGCGGGCTATCGGTACATAATCACTTTTGTGGACACCTACTCCAAGTTCCTCATAACGTGCCCAGCCAAACAACACCATGCCATCAGTGTAGCTGAGGCCCTGGTCCACCACATCGTCCCCTACTTTGGAATTCTGCAGGCCCTGCACTTGGACAACGCCCCCAAATTCAGTGGGACCCTCTGGGAGGAGCTAGCCAATCTATTCGGCTACCGTATATCTCACTCCTTCCCCTATTGGCCACAGGGCAACGAGATATATGAAAGGAGCACTGTACCCTAATGAATCATATCCAGGCCCGAACAGAGGAGACAAAGAATGAAGACTGGCCAGCCCATGTTAAGATCATGCAGTGGGGAATGAATTCCTGCCCCAGGGAAGACGGCATTTCCCCACACAAACGTGTCCTTGGGGAAGCACCACTCCTTGCGCTACGCCGACACCTATGACCACCCTCTACTCCTCCCACATCCAATCCCCTCCACCATCTTAACCCTTTCCCGCACGGTAAGTTTCAGTAAGTTTTCTGGTGCAGGAATTTTCACTACGAAGCAGCCCGGCCAGGGAGTGCGCGCGCGGCAAATTTGAGCAAATTTGAGCGAATGAAACACATTCTTGCCTTATTTTCGCCACCCAAAAATCCATGTATTCCCATGAAACCTATCTCCAGGTATGCATGGATGTTTGTTCTATCTGATAAACATCACCAAAACACAGGAAAACACCAGCAAAAAAAGTTATTAGCCCTGGAAGCATGGTCGAGTAAACTTTTTTCACTTCCCAACATCGCCGTTTGAATGTTTTCCATCATACAGGAAAATGGTCTAATAAGTTTTTATAGAGAATTTCATCTGCTTTCTAACGAAACCAATCCGGTTGAGATACGATTTACATTTTTCGAGAAAATGGCCAAAAACTGAGAGCCATTTTCGGAAAAATTTCACTGACCTCTGAGAGCAAAGTTTTCCCAGGCACCTTATGTTTTTATTACATAGTAATATGCCCCAATTATCCAGCTTTCCCACTGTGACGTACAAACCCCATACGCCTCATAGTTCTCGAATAAATCGAAAAAAAGTACTAGGCACTCCTTGCGTGATTGACTTTCGTGATGCGCGCAAGGCGTACGCAATGTTCCCGTCTACATAACAACGAATTCTTATGAGAAATATTACATATTTATGTATTGTACATATGTAGAATTTCCTGCTCTTCATCATGGTTCAAACGTGAAATCGATACGTCCAATAGTTTCCCAGTAATTGGCAGAGAAACAGAGAGTATTACTACGAGCATTTTTCAATGGTAACAGCCGGGAAGAGACACTCATTTCCACCGCCTTTTCTCGCACAACACGTAACATAATGCTTACATTTTGGTATTGATCATACGTAGAATTTAGTGGTATAGATCATGGTTGTTAAAGAAAATCGATAAGTCTAACAGTTCTCGAGTAATTGGCCGACAAAGTGAGGTGATTACTCCGAGCGCTTGTCACCGATAACAACCGCGAGTGAAAAAAACATTTCCCTCGCCTTTTCCCCCCCAAAACGCTACCCAAAGCTTACATTCCGGTATTGATCATACGTTTATTTTTGTGGTATTGATGATGGTTGTAACAGGAATTCGAAAAGTCTAATAGTTTTCGAGTAATTGGCCGACAAAGTGAGGTTACTCTTCCGATCGCTACCAACTTTTACACACACTGTAATTTCCTTGCACACTTGCCAGAAGACTATGCTACCAATTGTTTTTCCCCCTATCTGTACATACTATTACATCTTCCATGGATGTTTTCCTATTGTTATAACCTACTACACATAAACATAACTCTTCTATTGTTACTGCTGTGGAGATTTACTTTCTTTCATATGTGTAATCTGTTGGAGAAAATGGTTATTTCTCTGAAAATTGGAGAGGTAATGGTAATAGATTATCATATATATAAAACAAATTTGCAGAACTCACTTCCTCCAGGGGTGTTGATCCACTTTGACCAGGGATTTGAAGATGAGGAGTTATGTAGTGTGAGTGTGTGAGTGTGTGTGAGTGTGTGTGTGTGAGTGTATGTGTGAGTGTGTGAGTGTATGTGTTAGTGTGTGTGTGAGTGTCTGTGAGTGTGTGTGTGAGTGTGTAAGGATGTTAGTGTGTGTGTGTGTGTGAGTGTGTGTGTGAGTGTGTGTGTGTTAGTGTGTGTGTGAGTGTGTGTGTTAGTGTGTGTGTGTGTGTGTGTGTGTGTGTGTGTGTGTGTGTGTGTGTGTGTGTGTGTGTGTGTGTGTGTGTGTGAGTGTGTGTGTGTGTGTGTGTGTGTGTGTGTAAGTGTGTGTGTGTGTGTGTGTGTGTGTGTGTGTGTGTGTGTGTGTGTAAGTGTGTGTGTGTTGGTGTGTGTGTGTGTGTGTGTGTGTGTGTGTGTGTGTGTGTGTGTGTGTGAGTGTGTGTCTGTGTGTGTGTACACTCCACTAGGGAATACTTTGCTCGGTATGGAACCGTTCAAATCAATCCCCTACACAAAGTGGCACATCACAAACAGGACACATGTGACTTGTGTCCCTCCTCATCTTGCCCAGGGAACACAGGGTGCACCGCAGCCTCCTCCTGTCAGGGATCCTCTCCCGATGGTGCCCCAGTGTGTTGTCCAGCTGCAGTCTGTGGTCTACAAAGCGACGTCGCCTGCTGGGCTGGAGTCCTGGGTGTCCTTGGTCCTGTCGTCCAGGAGGTGCAGCTGCAGGCCCGGGCATCTCAACGACAGCGGGTTCTCCCGACGGACCAGGAAGTGGTGTTGGCTCCCTCTCCACCTGCGCTGGTTCCTGAAGTGATGGTGGTGGTGGCTCCTGTGCTGGGACTCCTCCTGCAGGTGGTGCTCTGGGCCGGTCCTGGTCCCCTCTTGGTGGCGCAGGAGCCAGTGGTGTTGGCAGCTGTGGTGGTGCTGCATCAGGTGCTGGGAGTCCTCCTGGCCGTTGGGCTGGAAGATCAGGGGCATGGTGGATGACGTGCCCTGACGGAGGCCACTCTGCTTCATCGAAGAATAGGAGCTTGTCGATGATTTCTTCGAGGAACTCCAGCAGAGTGACCTGCCTCCGTACGGTCTTCTTGTACAGGGCGAAGGCGTTAAACACCGCCATCTGGATGAGGTAGAACGTTACCTTCTTGGTCCACTTGACAGTCCAGCGTTGCAGTGGGTAATACTGCACCATTTGGTCAAAGTGGTCTACCCCACCCATATGGCGATTGTAGTCAACCACCACGACGGGCTTGTCCACGGTCTTCTGGACGTATCTGGTCGTCCCGTCACGTGCCCTGGTCTTCCCTCGAACCCGCTTTGGGATGGTGTCTGCGCTGTGGAAGGTGGAGATCATGTTGACGATGCACTTGTCCTTCCACAGCAGCACCATCACATTATCCTTGTGCATCGCTGTGATGCCCAGCTCCGGTAGATCCCTGTTCCGTGCGATGTCCTGCAGCTGCTTAGGTGCTCCTCTAGCCAGGCGTAGGGTCCCACACACGTAGGTTCCTGCACTGAAGAGGAGTTTGCACAGGGATACAGAGTTGTAATAATTGTCCATGTACACTTTGTATCCCTGATCCCTCAGCGGCTCTACGAGGCTCCATACTGTCTGCTCCAAGGTCTTCCTCTGCCCCGTATACACCTCAAAGTTGGAGATGTAGCCCGAACAAGCCTCAGCCAGGATGTAAAACTTGATGGCATACTTGGCAGGCTTCATTGGGTTGTAGATGCGGAAGCTGAGCCTCCCCTTCCAAGCCAATGATCCCTCATCCAGGCTGAGATGTTCTTCAGGCTGGTAGGTGTTCTGGAACCGCTGAAGGAGGTACTCGAGTACCATGCGAACCCTGATGAGCCGGTCTTGATTGTTCCTGGGGATGGCAAGCGAGTTGAATGCGTGGAAGTGTTTCAAGATGGCCCGAAAACGCCTTCCACTCATCACTTGCGAAAACATGGGGTAGTTGTGCACCCGGGACCGATGCCAGTAATGCCTGATGGTCGGCATTGTAACTACCCCCATGAGGAAGTAGATCCCCAGGAACTTGGCCATCATCTCTTCACTGCAGATGAACCATGAGTCCAAACCAGTCCCCAAGAATGCTGCATAGTTGTTCGTCTCGCGGGTGAAGTACGCCAACAACTCCCTGGTGAAGAACAGCTGGAAAAACTGCAGAAAAGTTCTTGGCGTATCCACCTTCATCCCCGGGATCCGGTAAAGGGCCCATTTGCTGGCGTGAATGGGCCACTGCTCCACCCCTCGTCACGTGTGTCAACACCTCTCGCACGGGTCGCAGTGGGTCGGGGTTCCAACACCATTGTGCCTCCTCGGCGACCCCTTGGCTGGCCTCCATGGCCACGCTGAGGACCACGGCGTCTTCGTGGCGGTGAAGGTGGTGGTGATGACGAGGACGATGACACTCTCTCCTCGTCTGGGTCGGTGATGGTGTCTCCTCTTGGGGCCCGGCCAGGGAGGATGACACAGTCGCATCCTGCACCAGTTCCAGTGCAGAAATTGCATGACGTGCAGGTGCCAGTGTCACATAACTCGGCCCTGCCAGGGACGTCAGGCCGGCCAAGGGGTAACTGGAGGCAAGAGGTGGAGAGACAGCAATCGCTCTTGGTCCGACAGGTCCTAGAGGAGGCGATGCCTCTTCTTGAAGTGGGGACAACGGCTGGGTTGAAACCTGGGACACCGATGGTGTTGGTGTCCGCTCCCGTCTTGTCAGGCGTGGTGGTCCAGACGCCTCAGGGATGGGATCCTCGATCTCAACCCAGTCCTCCTCACTTGAAGCACCGCTTATCTCCTCATCCTCCTCGCTTGTCGTCTTCTCCTCAAACAGAACCTTCTGCCACTCCTCGGATGAGAGTCCCTTTCTTTCCATGCTGAATGATGATCCTTGGCAGTAATTACTCACAATAAGTTCAATGTCTTTAGGTTCTGTGCTGTAAAACATGAGATATTATCCACCCTCATGCAACACCTTCCACTACGAGCATCACTACACAGGTGATGTTATATATTTCCAAAGGACCAATCGCTGCACCATATACGATCATTTCGCATGGACGATACCTGTTCAGTGTTTTTCCATGCTCTCATAACTGTTCATTGTCGTCCGTGTGTGTGTGCCAACCCAAAATAAATATATATATATATATATATCTTCCAATGTTCTCGGCCCTCCTTCTCCGAAGGTTACCCACAACTACGATATACTCCAAGAAAATATTATATATATATATATATATATATATGTATATATATATATATATATATATACAGTATAAGTATATAAAAAATAGGCCTATATATATATATATATATATATATATATATATATATATATATATATATATATATATATATATATATATATAAAACATATATATATATATATATATATATATATATATATATATATATATATATATATATATATATATATATATATATATATATATATATATATATATATATATATTTTATATACATATAGGACTACATGTATATATATGTATATATATATATATATATATATATATATATATATATATTGTTACGGAACAGAGAAAGATAACGTACACTTTCAGTGAGAATGCTAAAAATCACTACTGTCCCGTAAAGTTCCAGGTTCAAAACAAAAGAGTTAGGTAAAATTACAAGTTAAAGTTTAATGCTTAAATTAATAACAAAACATTCAGGACTCATAAGGATAATGTAATGGCAAATAAACAGGTTAAATATATGGTTAACTGCAATAGCCTCTATTAACACGAAATTAGCAAGAGTAAATTTATCTAAGTCAGCCCTGATAAAATGAGATACCAGATAATACTCAGTGAATGCCAGATAAATAATTACAGATACAAACTATTATCAAAAATGACTTGACATAAAGAACCCCACACGAATTACAAAAACTTCACTAGGCCTACAAATTAAACTTATGCTATACAGTACAAGAAAAAATGCAACAACAGTTATACTCAAATTACACACAGCTGCTAGATGGTTGGAGATTTCTTGAGCACTCACAATAATAATATCTGTACAGGGGAGGACAGAGATGTGAACAAAATGAGGAGCAGATCTAAGTGGCAATGATGCAGAGACTGAGCTCATTATATAGGGGCCGGCAGAGCCTGATACAACTTGTAAGAGGGACGCCCAAATGAAGCCATGGGGACAGAGAGCTGAAAATCCCGCTCGGAATAACAGAGAGAACAACTTACTCTACTATAACGGTAGAAGGGGGGGACTGAGGCAGAACACGCTCGTGATCAAACATGCAGCAACTGTGCGTTAAAATTACACAAAGGATGATGAAATCATAGGCTATGTAACACCTCCCCACAAAGAAAAAAGAAATTTACAAAGGAAATTTCTTATTACTCTAAAACAATCTGTACATGGCATTACAGAACATGCAAATGTCTTTCCTAATGTTACAAAACATGAGATCTCCCTAGCACGTTCAGTCATAGGTACTTGCCAGTATCCCTTTAACAAATCAAACTTACTTATGTACCTAGCCTTTCCGATCTTGTCTACGCAATCTTCCACACGAGGGAGAGGGTAAGTGTCTGTTTTGGTGATCTGATTAACACGTCTGTAGTCAATGCAAAGCCTCTGTGACCCACCTGGCTTAGGGACTAGAGTGACAGGAGAACTCCACTCGCTCTGACAGGGCTCAATCATCTTGTGGTCCAACAGGTAGCCAAGCTCCTTCTCGATGAGAAGAACTTTCACTAGGTTCACACGGTAAGGAGGCAATTTAATTGGCTTTGCGTCTCCAACATCGACATCATGCATCAACACAGTGGTTCTTCCTGGAGTGGCACGGAACACTTGCGGGTACTCCTGCAGTAATGCCGAAAACTCCTGCCTTTCCTTGGGTGGTAGATGAGAAAGCTTAGTCTGGAGATCATTCATGATATCAGGATTCTTCCCCAAACTATCACTCAGGCTCATACTGCATGGGAGAGCTTCACTTGCAGACTCGGGTGGAACAGCTACAGTGCAGACTGGATTATTTTCGTCCCGCCTGTGATATAACTTTAGCATGTTGATGTGACATAGTTGCTTGCTCTTTCTACGATCTGGTGTGGCGATGACATAGCTGACATCACTGAGTTTCTTCTCCACGAAATAAGGGCCACTAAACTTGGCTTGAAGAGGTTGCCCATGAACTGGTAGCAGAATCAAAACCTGATCTCCTGGCTGAAAGTGGCGTAACCTGGACTTCTTATCATACCAAGTCTTCATCTTCTCCTGAGCAGCTCCTAAATTCTCTCTCGCCAGTTGTAAAGCAGTGGACAGCCGTTCTTTGAACTTCATCACATACTCCAGCAGGTTGACGTCATCTTCCTCCGACAGCCAGCATTCCTTGAGTAACTTAAGGGGTCCTCTTACTTCATGGCCAAACAGTAGTTCAAAAGGTGAGAAGCCCAGTGATTCATTTGGAGATTCTCTTGCGGCAAACACAACGAATGGAAGACCTTTATCCCAGTCTTTCTGATGTTCCAAACAGTATTTCTTGAGCATCGATTTGAGTGTTTGATGATATCTCTCCAACGCTCCCTGGGTCTGGGGATGGTAAGCTGAAGACGTGATCTGGGTGATGCCCAACTCTTTCAGAGACTGTTTGAAAACGTTTGACATGAAATTACTTCCCCGGTCTGACTGTACCTCCTTGGGCAGACCAAACTTTGTGAAGAACCCTAGCATTTCCTTAACCACGTTCTTTGCTGAGATATTTCTAAGTGGAATGGCTTGAGGATAACGAGTAGCCATATCAATCATGGTCAACACATAAGAAAATCCTGAAGAAGTCTTAGGAAGAGGGCCCACAATATCCACCAACACACGGGTGAAAGGCGCCTCAAAAGGAGGAATGGGAACTAGAGGTGCAACCTTTTCGGTCTGATTACACTTCCCCACAACTTGACAGGTGTGACAAGACTTACAATACCAGGAAACATCCCTGAAGATACCTGGCCAGTAGAAGTGTTTCAAAATGCGTGCCACAGTCTTCCTCACTCCAAGGTGTCCTGCCAAACTGGAATCATGAGCCACTCTAATGATATCCTGCCTACAAACACGAGGGATGACAACTTGATGTACAACCTCCCATTCACAGTCGGCTGATGCTGTTGGGGGTCTCCACTTCCTCATAAGTACTCCTGACTTTACATAATAACAAGTAGAAGCACCGGCTGACTCTTCTTCACTGTAAGCAGAGTTAGCTAGACCTTTCAACTCAGGGTCAGCAACCTGCAACTCAACCAACTCTTGACGAGACAAATTATCAACACTACGAGGTACTGCCTCATCTGGTGAGTGGTCCAAATTAGCAAGAAAAGTGTCAGCTAGGATAACATCATCATCATCATTATCCTCTAAATCACCAGTAACTTTAGACTTAGCCCTAGTGACAGCACATGCAGGGAACACATCAGGGACATCACAATCCTGGGACGCAGCCACTGGCTCACTAGACAACTGAGGAGCTGGACACACTTGACTTCCACCAATATCATTTCCAAGTAAGAAAGTTACACCTGACATTGGGAGTGCCTCAACCAACCCAACCATAACAGAACCATTAACAAAACCAGACTCTAAATTCACTCTGCACAGAGGAACAGAGAAGTAATTATTCCCTACACCTTGTAAGATTACAGTTTCATCAGAGGAATTAACATTAGAGCCTAGAACACTGGTCAGCATAAGGGATTGGCAAGCACCTGTATCACGATATATTTTAACTGATTTCCTGTCATTACTGTCCAGAGGACTAACAAAACCATCAGACAGGAAATTAGCACATGAACTCTTGAGAGTGTCACCCACGTTACTGCTCAAAAGAGGAGCTCCATCATGAGAATTTAAGTTACCCCTCAAAGCAGGTTCAGTTAACTCAGTTAAAGAATTCTGGGAACTCTCAAGAGTGGACACTAGACCAATTGACTGAATATTTAAAGACTCCTTTTTGTTCACATCACGCTGTCTCCTGAAACATCTCTCCGTAGTATGACCAAGCTTACTACAATAAGTACATTTACTTTTCTGAAATCTAGAGGTGAAGCTGGTATTTACTTCCTGAGAAACATCATCTTTATTCTCTTTCCTGTTACCTGTACTCTGAGTAGAGGCAACGTACTTACTCTCAGCTTTCCCTTTTTCTCTAGAATATCTCTTGTGAGTGAGAACATACTCATCAGCTAAAACTGCAGCATCAGACAAATTATCTATTCTTTTCTCATCAAGATATAGGCTTACATCTTTATAAATACACCTTTTGAAGTCCTCCAGCAAAATCATCTGCTTAAATTTACCAAAATCAGAATCCACATTCTTAGAATTTAACCACTGCTCTAACAGATCTTCTTTGATTTTTGCTTACTCAACATGGGATTGCTTATCTTGCTTATAAGTTGTCCTAAATTTTACTCTATAAGCTTCAGGAACAAGCTCATAGGCCTTAAGAATCAAGCTCTTAACTACATCATAATTATCAGATTGATCCTGAGGCAAAGATGCATAAGTTACTTGAGCTTTACCGGTGAGAACAGTTTGAAGGAGTACTGGCCAATACTCCTTAGGCCAATTAAAACCTGTAGCTACCCTCTCAAACAACTGAAAATACTTTGTTAAATCAGATTCATTAAAAGGAGGGACAAGTTTAACATTTTTAGCCACATCAAAATCATCAGAGCAAGATGATCCAGTTCCACCTTGTTTCATGCGATACTCATGGTCTGCCTGAATCCTAGCAAGTTCAACTTGTGCGTGAAACTCAGCCTCCTTAGCCTGTGCTTGAAATTCAGCTTCCTTCACACGAGACTCCGCCTCCTTAGCCTTAGCCTCCTGCAGGGCTAGCTGTAACTTAGCTAATTCAATCTGCGTTTGCTCATTTGGAGGAGTTACATTAAACAAGCTTTTATTAATCATGCCAACAATTTGATCTTTAGAATGATGAGAGTGAACTGCAATTCCCAATTGTTGAGCAACAAGCTTAAGTTCATTCTTTGTTCTGTTTTCTATATCACACACTGTTTGCACATTTGACAAAAATCTTTGGCTTCATCAAGTGTAGAAATAGTAGCCATCATGAATATATCACAGTCACAAAATATCAAACAATATCCTTATGATAATATCCTGAATATCCTGATATGAGGTCGCCAAATTTATGTTACGGAACAGAGAAAGATAACGTACACTTTCAGTGAGAATGCTAAAAATCACTACTGTCCCGTAAAGTTCCAGGTTCAAAACAAAAGAGTTAGGTAAAATTACAAGTTAAAGTTTAATGCTTAAATTAACAACAAAACATTCAGGATTCATAAGGATAATGTAATGGCAAATAAACAGGTTAAATATATGGTTAACTGCAATAGCCTCTAGTAACACGAAATTAGCAAGAGTAAATTTATCTAAGTCAGCCCTGATAAAATGAGATACCAGATAATACTCAGTGAATGCCAGATAAATAATTACAGATACAAACTATTATCAAAAATGACTTGACATAAAGAACCCCACACGAATTACAAAAACTTCACTAGGCCTACAAATTAAACTTATGCTATACAGTACAAGAAAAAATGCAACAACAGTTATACTCAAATTACACACAGCTGCTAGATGGTTGGAGATTTCTTGAGCACTCACAATAATAATATCTGTACAGGGGAGGACAGAGATGTGAACAAAATGAGGAGCAGATCTAAGTGGCAATGATGCAGAGACTGAGCTCATTATATAGGGGCCGGCAGAGCCTGATACAACTTGTAAGAGGGACGCCCAAATGAAGCCATGGGGACAGAGAGCTGAAAATCCCGCTCGGAATAACAGAGAGAACAACTTACTCTACTATAACGGTAGAAGGGGGGGACTGAGGCAGAACACGCTCGTGATCAAACATGCAGCAACTGTGCGTTAAAATTACAC